>NW_013952657.1:776392-782325 GCF_001266775.1 Austrofundulus limnaeus
CAGGTGTACCTAATAAAGTGGCCAGTGAGTGTATACGACAGGTCTGGACCACTCCTGAATTTTGTTCGTATCTGAAAAAAATCTTAGAATACGAAAACATTGGTGAATGCCACAAATTCTCCTAAATCACTCGTACGCACAACTTAAGAACAAATCTGTGCGTACCAACGGTTCTTGCATGAGGCCCAATGCTACATTCTAAATATCCATGTTCAACCAGCAATGGATAAAAAATAAACCGTTGAAAACGTTTTCCATTTTGATATAAAAGCCTGGTCATTTCTGTACAAAGTGTTGCTCCAAAGATTTTTTGTTGTTATAACTTTAACTAAAATCACTATTTGTTGTGTGGTGAACAAGAGGGATCTTCGTGTACGCAGTAGTAACATAGTTCCATTTTTGTCAGCTTTTTGATACAATTCTTGTGCTGACTAGATTTAGAAGGATATTTGAAAGACAGTTTATGTGTGTAACCGTGTTGCCTGAACAGTAATTATTTTATAATCCTTGAGGATGAGCGAGTGCAGTGGAACTCATCTGTCAGTGTTCCTAAAACTCTGATTGGAATGTGTGAGGTCTACCTCTGCCGTCTCTTCTCAAACATTTACCAAGGTTTGATTGACAAGGGATTTAAAAAGCCAATATTTGTCAGGCAAAATGTTTTATTAAAACAGAGTTCCCACAGAACAGGGATTTCATTCTACTGGGAGACTGAAGGAAAGGTACAATGAGAGTATTTTGGTATTCTGGGTATTTTTAAAAGAGTCTGAAAATTTTATAATACTGATTTAGATATTTGGGTAATGAATCAGTTCAATTAACAGATACAGATACCAGAAACTCTTAGTTATTTATTCTATATGGAAAACTAACATTAAACTTGATGTAATTTCAGGTATTATATAGTTATTTTCTTCTTTTTCTGACCCTAATGCAGTGGTCAGGTGTCATCTGAGCAAAACTGTTGAAGCAAATGATTTTATAGTATCTGTTTGAATAACGGAGTGTCAAGACGTGACATCTAGAATGTACACACTGACTATACTTAGTCAACTTTCCTGTAATTACTTTAGTCTGAAGATATTCAGTGAATCTGTCAGAACAAAACATCGTCAAAAGATCTGTCAGCTAGACTAGAAGAACCAATATTAGACACAAGTAAAAGTTATAAAAACAATGCATAACATTGTCAGACTTTAGACTTTATTTATATTAATTTGAGATGAAGTCATATTTTTTAAATATTTACTAAATTTCCTGTTTCACTTTGGCTGAGAAAAGAAAATATGCCAGTTAGGTGAGGAAATGAATAAAATGATCAAGTTTCTTAAATACTGTGTAAATGTTTTCTGTTATGGATTAATTATGTATATCTGTTGTACCTTGACACTGTCCAGTAGTCATATCTTATTATAACCAGTTTCGGCTGTTTTACTCTATCGGCCCAGACTTCAAGACTCCAGTAATGTATGACCTCTTTAATTTCTTACAAGGTGTTTCCAGGCTCAGTCCGGTCATTGGTTAGTTGGTTACAGTTGGCGATTTGTGATTGGTTGTAAACTGTCACATGATGTTATCATGATGTTATATTATTGGCTGCTTTCCGCTGACGCGCCAGCCACAACTCAGCAGATTTCCTGATTGTCTGCTGCGTTGTCGCTCAGAATTAAATCATTTGGCGACCATACACGCAGACTTTCTGTGCATTTATTCCAACATGTTTCTGCATTCTTGGTAAATCGTGCCACGGCATTTTCTTTCACTTTTCATATTTATAAGTAAATAAATAAAAAAATGCTTAAAGTATTCAAAAATAAAAACCAGGACAGCGTTCTAAAATTACATCTAAAATGAACCTAAAACAACTGGACTTCTGTTCTGTAGATAAATGTTTCACATCTTGTCTGGGTAGTTTTCATTTGTCGTTTCTTTATTTCGTCATAACGTGAAAGCCCTCGGTGATGGTAATGGTGAATTTTACTTGTGCTTCAGTCATGTGGTGGTGATTCTTTTATATATCAGCTGGGTTTTCTGTTTGCTTGTTTTTCCTTCCAGCTTCATGACTGATTGATTCTCTGACGCAGCTCCTCCTGTTCACGTTCAGTCAGAAACCCTGTCCTGACTGATCCAGTTAATGACCAGCAGGATTTCTCATTGGTACGGTTTGTTGAGAAAAAGGGTAAAAAGCTTTTTTTTTTTACAAACCTACTCTTCAGTCAGGTCCAGAGTGCAGGGTATGGTTAGAACGGTGATCCATAACCTAATCATGAACATCACTGAACCATTTCCTACTGTAATCTGTCCTGACCCAAATAAACCCAACAATCTATTCTGGTCTGAATTGCATGCATTGCCATATTTTCTTTTTTAATCTATTTCTTTAATAATCTGTCAACCATATATGATCCTATTATAAAGAGACTTCTGTGATTCGATTAAATGGGTTTTCATTATGGTAATGGTGGACTGAGTAATCAAAGAGGTCAGAGGGGATGTTTGGGGCTGGTTCTGTGTGTTTTTAATGGACTAAGTGTGTGTGTGTGTTAGGAGAAGGAGGTATAATAAACTGTGTATGTTTTTTATTATCTGTTTTTATTTTGTACGTAGTTCATAGCTACGTCCAAACTGCAGGCAAAATGACGTAAATCAGGTATTTTTGCCCATATGAGACTCGTATCAGGTGTTTTTTTCTGACAGTCTGAATGCAACAAATGTGATCTTGTAAAATCTGACCCAGGTGTTTCCCCTCTGTGGTCCTGAATCAAATCTATGTCTGACGTTTTTCAAAGTGACCTCCGTCTGAACTGTCATGTCTCATTTCATCAGGCTTTTACCTCACTGAGGCAGGGGGATATGGATCCATCCAAATGTTGATCTAACCGATACTGCTCCAGTGTCATTGTAAATCAAACACTTCCAGTGCAACACTAGAAGAGATTATATGAAAGAGACCAAATGTCTGAGAAAACTTTGATTGATCAGCATAAGATTACTTAAATACTGTATATAAATAGAGTTCTGATGTGAACCTGGAAGTTGAAGCTGAACAGGACTCTGTTTGGTTCCAATACAAGTTTTAAATTCCACTTTCTTATTTGAACCATCATTGTTGTTGTAAATGGGAAAAAATAGAATATTTTTGCAGGTGTTCCCATGTCTCACTGCTGCTTTATTTTCATTTTGATGTTCATTTTTCTACGCTTTGCGGTAGTTTATTCATATTTAAAAAAAATAGTCCCTGCCCCATATCGAGTTAAATCAGTGACAGCTTACAGTGATACTGAAAAAGAGATTTGGCATTGAAAAATGAAACACTGATAAAAGAAACGTTGAAAAGATTTTGGCATTTTAAAGTTACAATGCCAAAACCTTTTCAATGTTTATTTTTTCAGTCTTTCATTTTTCAATGTTGTTTTTCAATGACAATATTTTATTTTTATGTCTATATAGACATGTCTGTATAGACATAAAAATAAAAAAGTGTCTAGTAATTAGGAAAATATAGAAGATAACATGGCCAGTTCTGTAAACCAGTTTCTGCTGGCTGCAGTTCCCAGCATCCCAAAACGGTGGGGTCAGTTGGTCCACCAGTAAGTTAGATCTAGTGTGGTTCAAACTGTTACTTCTATGTTTAAGGAGAAAAGCAATGATGTAAATGTCCTGATATATCTCAGTAATCCAGGTAAAAAATCAAAAAGAAAAAAATTGTATAGGTCTTCTGGACGGGTTCTTCTCTAATGAAACGTTTCACCCACTGGAACACAAGTTAGGAGTGATCAGGACTCTGTACCACAGAGCAGACAGTGTCCCTACAAACCCAGGAGCCAGGCAGAAAGAGAAATCACACACACGACAGGCCCTGGAGCAGTGTGGTTATCCTGACTGGGCTTTCCTGAAAGCAGACAGGAAACACAGGCAGGATTCCATGCAACCTTCAGGTGAAAATGAAGACCCCAAACCCAGACCCAAACCAGTGGTTATTCCGTATGTTGCGGGTGTTTCGGAGAAACTGAGACGTTTATTTTCTAAACATGATGTCCCAGTAGCTTTCAAACCCCAAAACACATTACGGCAAAGGCTGGTTCACCCCAAAGATCCGGTGCCCCGGCACAAACAGAGCAATGTTGTATATGCTGTGAAGTGCCAGGAGGACTGAGACCAGTTATATATCGGGGAAACAAAGTAACCACTGTTCAAAAGAATGTCCCAACACAGACGAGCTACATCTAATGGCCAGAACTCTGCAGTTTTCACTCATTTACAGGCCAGCGGTCACTCTTTCAGAGATGAGGATGTTCTCATTCTTGATAGAGAGGAACGTTGGTTTGAGAGAGGAGTAAAAGAAGCCATTTTTGTGAAGAAAGACCATCCATCATTAAACAGAGGTGGAGGCCTCCGTTTTCAGTTGTCCCCCTCCTACAGTGCAGCTATTGCCAGTGTCACTCCACCCCTGTTAACAATAGGTGTTAATTAGGTGTGAACGATAGCCATGTGATGTGAGTATCAGTCACATGGAGGCAGGGCTTAAAAGCCTGAATTTAGCCTGAAACTCTCAGACTGAAGAAGTCTCTTGGAGGAGAGACGAAACGTTTCATTAGAGAAGAACCCGTCCAGAAGACCTATTTTTTTTTTCTTTTTCAATGATGTAAACCTGCATTTGATGAGCTTGGAGTAAAATATAAAGATTTATTAATGAAAACAACGGCTGATGTGACAGCATCAATTTATGAAGAACTCAAGGAGACCACAGAGGAGAACTGGACATGGCAAGAAGAACACAGGATGCGAGACAGAAGATGGAGTGAAAGCTGAAAGACTACGTGACAGAGGCTGATGACACCTGGGTTAAAGGATTTATTAAAGGGCACCTATTATGCAAAACTCACGTTTTTCATGTTTTTAAACTTATTTTTGGGTCTCTACTGCTTATAGAAGCAGTCCAAACACAAAAAAATGCACCCAGCTGTTTTTTAGCTGTAATTACATGTATTTTTAGGTACCTGTAAACATGGTATTTCCCAAAGCACGTTATTCTGACGTCACAATAACAGTCACCTAGCAACCTAAACCAGAGTCCTGCTCCTCACCAGGTGAAGCTCCGCCCACTTCCTCAAGGACAATAGTTGTTCTGTTTTTACATCAGCCACAGAGAACAGAGATGCCTGGATTAATTTTATTTTTATCTTTGATGATGATGTTCTAACAATATTACCAAAGAAAGCTGTAGTTTGTGAAAATGATTTCACTTTAGAAACTTCTACCATGTCGGGGGCGGAGCTAAAGTATACAAATGGATGGAAGTGGGTGTTTCCAAGTTCTACATACAGCATGTTCTGGAGAGAGCTGAAGAAGAGGAAGAATTGAAAAGGTGAAATTTCATTTTTTGAGATTCTTTTTGTGAATTAAATCAAATGAACATGTTTTGTAAAGCCCACAGATGGATCCTAACTTGTGCTAAGACCCCCATATGTCACCTTTAACCATTATTTACTCAGGCAGATCCCACTAAGATCACAGAACGTTTTTGCAAGGGAAGCCTGGCCTGAAGGCAGTCTAACATGTAACCTCTGCTGCCAAACAACAAAAGAACTGAGAACAGGAGAGAGTGGGCGGAGCTAGAGCTGAGGAGCAGAACCGCCAGGCACAGGAAACACACAGAAACCAAACCTTCTAAGAAGAAACTTTAAAATAAAGCTCAAATCAGAAAACCAAAAAAAAAAAAACACTGAAAAAACAAATTCTGATCGTAAGTAAAGTTTTCTCTGGTCAAAGTGAGAGATACAAACTTCATGCTTCAATATTTTTCATTTATGACACTGCAGTTAGAAAAAATCTTTAATTTTATGTTGGAGGGACGGACATCTATACTCTGTCTTTATGGCACATACCATCTCCTGCAGGGCTGTTTTACCATCACACACACACACACACAC
>NW_013952657.1:782335-784958 GCF_001266775.1 Austrofundulus limnaeus
TTGCGTAACCTCGTCTGACGTAATCACGCATTGCGTAGCCTCGTCTGACGTAATCACACATTGCGTAGCCTCGTCTGATGTAATCACGCGTTGCGTAGCCTCGTCTGACGTAATCACATGTTGCGTAGCCTCGTCTGATGTAATCACGCATTGCGTAGCCTCGTTTGATGTAATCACGCGTTGCGTAGCCTCGTCTGACATAATCATGCTTTGCGTAGCCTCATCTGACGTAATCACACGTTGCGTAGCCTCGTCTGATGTAATCACGCGTTGCGTAGTCTCGTCTGACATAATCACATGTTGCGTAGCTTCGTCTGATGTAATCACATGTTGCGTAGCTTCGTCTGATGTAATCACGCGTTGCGTAGCCTCGTCTGACATAATCACGCGTTGCGTAGCCTCATCTGACGTAATCACACGTTGCGTAGCCTCATCTGACGTAATCACGTTTTGCGTAGCCTCGTCTGATGTAATCACGCGTTGCGTAGTCTCGTCTGACGTAATCACATGTTGCGTAGCTTCGTCTGATGTAATCACATGTTGCGTAGCTTCGTCTGATGTAATCACGCGTTGCGTAGCCTCATCTGACATAATCACGTGTTGCGTAGCCTCGTTTGACATAATCACGTGTTGCGTAGCCTCATCTGACGTAATCACATGTTGCGTAGCCTCGTCTGATGTAATCACGCGTTGCGTAGCCTCATCTGACATAATCACATGTTGCGTAGCCTCATCTGACGTAATCACATGTTGCGTAGCCTCGTCTGATGTAATCACGCGTTGCGTAGCCTCGTCTGATGTAATCACACGTTTTGTAGCCTCATCTGACGTAATCACGCATTGCGTAGCCTCTTCTGACGTAATCAAGCGTTGCGTAGCCTCGTCTGACATAATCACGCGTTGCGTAGCCTCGTCTGACATAATCACACGTTGCGTAGCGTAGCCTCGTCTGACGTAATCACGCGTTGCGTAGCCTCGTCTGACATAATCACACGTTGCGTAGCCTCATCTGACGTAATCACGTGTTGCGTAGCCTCGTCTGACGTAATCATACGTTGCATAGCCTTGTCTGATGTAATCACGCATTACGTAGCCTCGTCTGATGTAATCATGCGTTGCATTGCCTCATTTATTTGCAGCAAACAGTCAAGAGGGAAACTAGATGGAAACAGTCTAGATTCAAATTTTTATTTATTCAATTTTTCGTGTATTTTGAAAAGTTCGATAAAAATTCACTCTACCACTGGATGGAAACACGATTAGTTTGTCTTAAAGGTGCCACAACCCCCGATGCCAGGATTCCCTCTGTTCTGTCCCTTGTCTTGTCTTCCTGGGTTCCTCAGACCTTACTGGTGGATGTGGCACCAAGAGTTTCACATTCATTTACTACCTGCAGTGCAATTTTGTGGACTGCCCATTATTCATCACCATATTTTTGTTCATCTTATTTGTGTAACAATCTGGTCTACAAATAAAATCTCACTGGGAGGACACTATTGGAAACAAAACTCAAACATGTTAAAAATGTGCATTTTTTATTTCAGTCTTGCTTAATTCTAAGAAACCATGCAGCCATATGTTCTGTGGCCACTTTTTGAAAATTCTGGTTTACTGGATTACACTTTAAAAATGAATATAGGCAGATATGGACAGCCACATCTTCTGCTGTTCAAGATGATGACTGGTGGATAATTAGTTATTAGCGGTACTGCATTTTAATTTTAGAAAGCACAAATCCACTTATGAATTATAAAAATTAATAAGATCGCTAAAGCGCAAATGAAATATTTAGGTCCACAATAAATGGATTTGCACTTTAGCGGACTGGTGCCCACCACTGTATATTAGTAAACACCTTTACTTTTAAAAATATTTGAGTAAATTGTCATTTACCAAAGCAAAAATGCTAAAAGAAATTCAGCTGACGCTTAAGTTTTCCATGGAAGAGATGAATCCAAACGCTAACAAAACCAAACACTTAAAACCACTTAAATAACCTAAAACTGTAACATGAAAAACAGAGTTCCTTTATTATTTAAAATTTCAGCGAACCTTACTTTAGTATAAAAACTTTACTTCAATTTCAGTGTAATTCCTTTGAATACACTGATTTCAATCCCATACATACTGTACAATAATATTTTCAGTCCAGGTCATATAAGGGCTGTACAATGGATGTTATCAGCATGGAAGATAAAACAACATGATGTCACTGATAAGATTTAGATAAGCCTCACCCAGTGGGACCCCGTGGTTAGCATGACCTCTTTTTAAACAATGAGCTTTCTGACAGCAACCTACTGTCTCAAAGAAATTCAATTGTTGAAATCAGTTCAGTGCGCTGGGACACTGATGACTGATATTATCCTGGGATTAATTTGACCATCATTTCTACCTGACAACCAAGAGACATCAGCAAAAAATTTTAATTTTTTCTTTTAGTGTTTTGTTTAAACATGAAAACAAATCTCACCCCCTCCCCTCACAGTCATAATTGGATGATTGAAAACTACTCCTCTTGTTTTGAACAACACTCCCACACACACACACACACACACACACACACACACAGAGAGAGGTGTGTGTGTGTGTGTGTGTGTGTGTGTGTGTGTGTGTGTGTGTG
>NW_013952657.1:785515-789215 GCF_001266775.1 Austrofundulus limnaeus
ACACACACACACACACACACACACACACACACACACACACACACAAACACACACACACAGCCCTCTCTTGCTCCGAGGTCCGGTGAGATTACTTTAATCCGTAGTCTGGCATGGCTCAGTCATGTGTCACTGAAATGTCATTTGACTGAATTAAGATGTATTCTTCAAATTGGAGGCTGAGAAGCAATTTTGATAATTGCAGGGATGGAACAGGACCTTTTCTCTGATAGTGTGTGCATGCGTGTGTGTGTGTGTGTGTGCTTGTGAAAATGTGGCTAAGACTGTGATCTCCAGGGACCTGCCTTTATTCAGCAGGGCAGGCAATCAGGACAATGGACCTGCCATTAGTAATATTAATGAGCTCCACTTAGAGTTTAGATTAAAGGCAGACAAAAAAGAGATTTCAACACAAACATATGTGTTATTGACATCTCAGGAGCACATGTTTTTCTTGTTTTGACCTTGCACAACAAGCAGACTGTCTTGTTTTCAATCAGAAAATGAGACTGATGTCCTTTAGGTTTTCTCGTACAAGCATCCAGGTGGTTTCAGGCAACTCGTGGCATATCTTTAAATGTCATTATGTTAATATATCTGTCTTTTTCTAAAATGGCACATACATAAATTAATCAAGAACATGCTTGTTTAGGAGATTTTTACATTTTGATGCAAATGTTGTTCTTTCCAGAAAACAATTTATTAAAAAAACTGTGGTCAGTAATGTTTTTATTTTATTCATGTAGAAATGTCTGTATGCATGTGTACATGTATGTACCTATGTGTGCACGTGTTTGCTACATTGTAGGGACCATTTTCCAGAAAAAAAAGCAGCCTTGTGGGGACCGAAGCCTGGTCCCCATGGGTACGGATGCTGGTTTTGAGTTGGGGCTTAGGTTTAGGACTGTGATGGGAATTGAGTTTAGGTTAGTTTTAAGGTCAGGTATGCACTAGGTTAGTTAGATTAAGGGGGTCAGGGTTAAAGTATAGAAATGACTGGAAAATGAATGGAAGTCAATCCACGATCCCCATGGGTATATTAAAGGGGCAATATCATGTAAAATCAACTTTTCGAGTTTTATATCATGTTATAATGTTATGCTCTCATAAAAACATGTCCAAAGTCTTGCTATGACTCATTCATAATAATGATTATATGAATAATTAATTCCGGAATTGCGCCGCTGAGGGTGGCAGCACGTTGGAGTAGTTCTGTTACTTTTATTGAGATTTTCTTTTCTTTTCAGGTGTTCAAAAACGTTACTTTTTTCGTAGAAAGGCAGGAATGGATGGCTGTTCATTTGTGTTTTTGGTGCTGTGCAGCTGGATTGGTTTTTGCCAATACTTTTTTTATACTTTGCTTCTTTTTTTTTTTTTTTTTTGCTTTTTGTTATGATACGTAACATACCAAGAGGATGGTTTACAACAGGGAGCAGCAGATTAATATTGCAAAATCTGAAATAATACATCAACTGAAGCTGCAAATCCCAGAGGAGTTGAAAAGGAGGCATTGTGGATGCAGAGCTGGAGCAAAGTGGCGAGAGAGAAGGAGGAAGTTCAAACCATCACTTCCATCAATCCTAATGAGCAACCTGAGATCATTAGCTAACAAACTGGATGAACTTCAAGCCCTGACAAGGACTCAGCAAGAGTATAGGGAATGCATTATTATGCATTTCACTGATACATGGCTGCAGGCTCATGTCCCTGATGTCAACATCTCTCTTCCAGACTATACGAGCAGACAGAGATTTAAAGAGCAGCGGGAAAAAGAAAGGAGGTGGATTAGCAGCGCTTGTCAACAACAGATGGTGTAATCCAGGATATGTTACTGTGAAGTTTCATCACTGAAGTCCAGACATTGAACTCTTGGCAGTAAGTTTTCGTCCATTTTATTTACCAAGAGAGTTCACCAGTGTTATTTTGGCAGCTGTTTACATTCCACCCTCAGCTGTTGCTGACAATGCATGTGATATCGTCAGTTCCGTTGTTTCTAAGATACAGAGACAACACCCCAATGCATTTGTGGCAATATCTGGTGATTTTAATCATGCCTCACTCTCTGCTACACTGCCAACATTTCAAGAGTTTGTCAGCTGCTCTACCAGAGAAAACAAGACATTGGATTTGTTTTACACAAATGTTAAGGATTCATATATCGCCAATGCAAGACCTCCTCTGGGTAATTCAGATCACAACCTTGTTTATCTCTGCTCAAAATATAAACCACTTCTTCAGAGACAACCTGTAACTACAAGGACTGTGAGAAAGTGGTCACAGGAAGCTGAAGAAACCCTACAGGGATGTTTTGAAACTACAGATTGGATTTTCTTTGCCAACCACATGGAGATTACATAAATGCCATGACTGAGTGTGTGACTGACTATATAAACTTCTGTGTGGACAACACCATCCCCAGCAGAAGAGTGAGATGCTTCCCTAATAAAAACCCTGGATCACCAGTGAGCTAAAATAACTGTTAAAGAAGAAAAAAGAGCCTTTAGGAATCGAGACAGGGAGTTATTGAGGAGTACACAGAAGCAGCTCAAAGTCAAGATCAGAGACAGCAAGGATGTTTATAGAAGGAAGCAGGAGAGTGAACTGAAAAGGAACAATATCAGAGATGTGTGGTCGGGGATGAATGAGATCACAGGCTTCAAGCAAAAGGAGAATTGGATGGATGGAAATATGGACAGAGCAAATGAGCTGAACACATTCTTCAACAGGTTCAGCTCAGGAACAAGCTCATCTTCCTCCTCTCCTGCCCCCAGCCAAACAGACATCTCACCCTCCTTTGACCCAKAGCTTTCCTGTCAAACCTCAGATGTTTTATCTTCAACCTCAGTCATGGACTGCTCCCTTTCCCTCCCCCTCCCACTTTTCTGTATCTAGAAGTCAGGTGAAGAGGCAGCTAGAGAGAGACTGAACCAGAACAAGGCTGAAGGTCCAGATGGTGTCAGCCCCAGAGTCCTGAAGGCCTGTGCAGACCAGCTCTGTGGGATTCTGCAACAACTCTCCGACCTTAGCTTGACCCAGGAGAAGGTGCCAGTGTTGTGGAAGACATCCTGTCTGGTTCCAGTTCCAAAGAAAACTCACCCATCAGCCCTCAATGACTAGAGAGACTCCTGTTGACCCACCTGAGTAAGCAAACAAGCACACATCAGAACCTCCTGCAGTTTGCTTATCGTCGTGGAGTTGGAATTGACGACGCCATCATACACCTGCTTCAACAAACCCACTGTCATCTGGACAAAGCAGGCAGCACTGTGAGGATCATGTTCTTTGATTTCTCCAGTGCTTTTAACACAATTCAGCCTGAGTTGCTTTGTCTGAAACTCCAGAAGACTCCGGTGGAGGCCTCAACAATCACCTGGATCAAAGACTACCTGACAAACAGACCACAGTTTGTGAGACTGAAGGACTGTGTGTCTAACCAGGTGGTCAGCAGCACAGGAGCACCACAGGGAACTGTACTGTTTTTATTAAGGAGCATGAATCTAGCCTGAACATGATTGAATATTGAGTTGCACAAGGTTCAAAATCGGGACCACTATATAAATGATTTTGCTTCTCTATCTAGTTCTACATTTCCACTACTGCTTTTTGCAGATGATACCAATCTTTTTATCTCAAATAAAAATATTACTGCTCTTATACATAGATTAAATGATGATCTTTATAATTATTCCAAATGGTTTAAAGC
>NW_013952657.1:790871-792637 GCF_001266775.1 Austrofundulus limnaeus
ATCTATAAGATAAATCAACTTCAGATTAATTAATTAATCAATAACTTGCATCCCTAATTTATACAGGGATGAAATTAGTTTTTATCTACTCATAATTAAGCGTTTTAATGATTTGGCCGATTAATCGAAAAAATAATCAACAGATTAATCGACTATTAAAATAATCGTTAGTTGCAGCCCTAAAAATAATATTGTTTTACTAAAAATAAAAACTGTTGTGGCAGCAAAAACAACAAGGAACTCAAAAATGTGCAGAGGAACAACAAGGAAAATCCAAAACAGATGAACAAAGCCAAACAATGAGCCAGTGAGGAAGTGAAGAGATGGGAGCAGTTTTATCCAAGCAGAAGGAAGGAGGATAATGAAACAGCTAAGGAGCATCCACACCGCTTCTACTTTTTATTTTCTGTAAACTGTAGGAATGCATGAAAACCACAGCAGATCATCATTTCTGAAACACTCAGACCAGCCTGTCTCGTACCAACAACCTCCACACTCTGATCACCATACAAGCCCACAGTCACTGAGCTGCTAACATGTTACTGACCCAACATTTGGGCTCGTATCAGTTGAGTTGATGCCCAATACCTGTGTTCTGAATGCTAACAAATTATATAAAATATTTATTTTAAATTTTGCTATTAGGGTTTGACTTTGTTTGACTGCTAAATATCTCAGGAACTGGACCTGGCTGGTTTTTAATAAAATGTTCTGGAAATGATACACCTGCTTCACCCAATGCATAATTGGACATCACCACTAAATAATTTTAGTCAAAATAAAAATGACTAATTCATTAGAAAATCATTAACAGTTTAGTTAATATAACATCTTGTACTACCCGAGAAAATAACATAACTTTATCTTCAAGGTTTGACCAAAGTGATTACAATTCCCAACATAAAATGATGTTAGTCTAAAATCTGGCAGGAAAAATAAGTTTGCAACATAAAATGTGTGGCTGAGGCTGAGTTAAAGGGTACGCTTTGAAAGAAAAGAAATCCAGACCTTTTCAGAACTCTTCACCTTCTCAACTGAAACTACGTTTCAACAGCTCAGAGAAGACCCGGCGAGGTCCGACTTCACCCGGATCCACTGAGGCTGACAAGCTTATTTATATCTGCGTCTCATGCAGACAGGATTACTGCCTTCCTCTGCTCTCACTCTCAAATCAGTAGCAGACTCCTGCTGTTTCAAATGCTGTGGCTTACATAGAATAAAGAAAACTCTTGAAGATATCCTCCCTGTCTGAACATTTCTAGTTGGAGATATGATTTAAAAATGTGATCATGTAAAGTCGTCTAGTTCCTGGCTGGCTCCTAACTGAGGAACTCAGAGATGCTGCTGAGAAATATTTCTCAATCAATTTGCTCTGCTCTGATTGGTAAAAAATGTCATGTTTGCAAAATGACCTGGCTTTTAAAATGAATTTTGAAAAATAAAAAAGGAAAAACATATAATGAGCAAAAACAAATCTATTTTCATGTGTTTTTCTGGTGCTTCAGCTTTGCATAAAACCCAGAAGTGTTTAAAAATGCATGGCTAAATGCTCTGTTGATTCAAGACCAAAAAAAACAGCAAAAATCATTTAACCCTCTAAGGTCTGCGGTCTAAATAGCTGTTTTTGACTAATTTTGAATTTACCCTTATACTTAAACATTAAAAACTATTTACCTTGCCTTGTTTGGTAACATTATTTTCAGCACAATCTCAGCTTTACAATTTTACAGTGTTTGTTTCATTTTGTGAAAACTGCATTATTACAG
>NW_013952657.1:794734-798393 GCF_001266775.1 Austrofundulus limnaeus
ATTTACTGAGAAAAATGGTGACGTGTTCAATACTTATTTTACCCGCTGTATAATGAGGAAAGAAGTTCAGCTTTGTTGTACTTGTTTGGTAGTCTGTCAGATGAACCCGGAGTTCAGTGGCTGATAGTTGGTAGAGATGTTTGACTCCACACCACCCCCCCCCCTCTACACACTGTTTATTCCAGGAAACCCCAGTGATTCACTAAATAATTGATCAGTGAGCCTCCCAGCTGTCTCTACCTGAGCTCTCTGTTTCCCTCTGTGTCAGTCTGCCACTTTGTTACTAAACATTCCCCCGCTGTGTCCATGTTCTGCTGCTCTTCTATTACAACTGAACAGAAGAGTCATCCTGCAGTTGTGTCTTAGTAATATAGTGGTGTTTAGAACTTAAACTATATAAATATTGTTGCTATGAGTTTTCTGTTTAAGGCTTTATTTTTCCATCTGCCTCTTAAATTTGCAGTCAGGGAGTGACAGATACAGGTGTGTGTGGTTACCACGGAGATCACAATCAGTCACTGGCAGAAACTTTTATACATTTCAGACATGAAAATGTGGATTTTTTTCCCTGAGCTTAGATACCGTCAACATTTCTTCAGAACTTCTCAGGTTTATTAGACTAGTTTGACTGAAAACTGATCATATGTTATAAGAAATATAAGTGTGGTTCACAAAATAAAACATGGTCAAACTAAAATAATTATGTTTCAATATAAAGTTACAGTATTTTCCCTTATACTTGTACCAGTTTCAAGTTAAAACATACTAAAAACGTATGACCTCATAGTCATAGCAGGGTATAAATGGAATCCCTTCATGGTAACTGTATACTGTATATCTCAGTAGAAAATTATCATAAAAAGTAAAGATAATGTCATTTTTAGAACATTTATTTTGCAGAAAACTGTAAACAGAATCAAACCCAGCATTTCTGCTGTAGTGCAAATATAACCGAAGTACAAAATAATGTTTTTTATATATTACAAAATGTTTTCAACAATAAAAAAATTCTCAAATTTTCAATAACATCAAAATAAAGTGGATGTTAGAACCAGTAAAACCAGTCAAGTTAAATTAGTCATTTAGAGATAAAAATTTTTTTAAGTTGGCATAAGTTGCCTAAAACAATACAGTGTGACAGGATCTTGAGGGGCCTAAGATGCACATTGTCCTTGTCCTAAAACAATTTCAGATAACTGGAATGTGTGGTGAAGCCAAATAAATGTTATTTCTGCCTGCCGTACATGAGCTTCTGCCTGTTGAACTGACCCACTGCTGTTCTGCTGCTCTCAGAGCAGAAGATGGATTTATGACTGAACGAACGTCCACATCTTTTTTTTATCATCTCTGTGGGTAAAAATACACAAAAAACAAGTTTTTTCTCTGACAACTTATAGTCTGTGTTTTTATGCTTTGGTTTTTTCAAAGTGTTTCAGAGTTTCTCTGTGTACCTTTGCCCACCAGCTCCGCCCATGTTCACCTGTTTCCCCTTGTGTCTCCTCCAGGTGTTTCTCATTTGTCCTCATTAGTATTTTATACTCTGTGTCCTACGTTCAGTCTGCATTCGATCGTTGTGCTGCGTCGTCCAGCCTGTTGATTTTCATGTTCTTGAAATTTTTTCCTGCGACACGATGGCACAACGTAACTTTTCTACAGCGGGAGGGAAAAATGTTGGGGATTTATTCTCTAGACGTGTTTTAAAACGCTATATTTCTTCATTTATTTTCAGAATAATTTGAACTCCTCCTGCTCAGTTGTCTCTGCACTCTCAGCCCTGTTCACACAGGTGCGATGATTTAACTGACAACGGGACGGCAGAGGGTAAATTTCTACAGTGGGCCAACTTCATATCGTTTCTACCATCGCATACACCACACAGCCCTAGGATATGTAGCATTAACTTTGCATAAAATGTATGGAAATTAGTGTTTAGTATGTTATTTCTTTGTTGTAACAATACTTTTTGGCAATAAATCTTAATAAATCTATTGTCAGAAAGCCTGTTATTTTTCTTTTAAATGGTGCCACATTTGTAATGAACATGCATTTGTGGGTTGAGCAGTACAGCTGAGTAAGTGGGTTGCATAAATAAAATGTTTTTTTTCTTCTGCTGCCTTTCATTTGATTTGATTTGCATTGTTTTGTTGTGTGTAATGAGTTTTTTTTTAATGAAATGAAGAAATACTAAATGTCAAAAAATAATAAATAAAAATTACCAAATCTCTGCCAAACAGCTTATTTTGTTGTTATTGACTCCTATTTTAAGCTTCTGGTACCTCCAGATACTGCCAATCAAGTTTCAAGTTTATTTATTCATATAGCGCCGTCACAACATACGTTGTCTCAGGGCACTGTACATGCAGGTGTTGGTATACGATTTATTAATTATATAAATTGWACTAAATTTAATTTGTTCTTTCACTGAACTATAACAGATCTTTAACTGCACATTTAGTTCTTCAGTTTTGATTTCTTCCTGTATTGATAAATCCATGTTTATACAAACAACTTCCTTTTTATTTGACGTTTTGTGTAAATTCATGAAGACTCCTGGGTAACAGATCTAACTCTGGGTTTCAGTACCCACAAGTGAAATCCTTCAGATGGAATCCGAGTGTTTTATATTCATAAAGTTAATGTGTTTTTAATAAACGACTACATTGTCTTTACCAACCGAAGCACACTTACAAATAAGTCTGCAAAAGTGTCCTTTTTTAAACAGATTTGGGGCTGTAAGCCAGGTAGAAGCCCCAAAGCAATAAACTATATATCCTCTGAAAGCATTCGGAGGGCCAGACATACAGTGAATTTCTCAATCCCTCCAGTCTCCCTTGTCTAATAAATTAGGAAGCAGTGAGGTTATGGAAGTCAGATCAGAAAGTGCATTAGATTTGATTATTGTCTTTGCCTCGGATGCTGCATTATTGCTTTGGGATCCTCAGAGAAGGGGCTCCCTTCACCAAACTGTGTGAAACTGGGCGTCCACGAGGAGGCTTTGGGAGCAGAGGAGGCCGAGGTGAAGGCAGACGGTAAAAGGTGCCGGGTCTAGCAGGACTTCATTCTTAATTTGTCGAGAAAGAGGGAAGTGAGATAGCTTCCATGGAGAAAAGAGTTATATTGAAAAAGAAGAAAAAGTAAACGTAAGTAGAGATTTACGTACTACAATAATCAGATTCAGGTGATATTCTGGGCTGGGACTCTTGGAGACTCAAAATTACATGAAAACTGAAAAAAAATCTATATTTTTTGTTTCTTTCTCACTGAACTCCAGATGTTTGTGACTAAACGACCAGAGAGTTGTGGAGGGTAAATTGACAGTTTTTTTTAGATCTACAGCTTAAATTTGGTGGACTTTGGTAGTCTTGGCCATTCACATTATTTTGTTGCCCACATCAACCCATCCATCCATCCATCCATCCATCCATCCATCCATCCATCCATCCATCCATCCATTTTCTTCCACCTATCCAGGGTCGGGTCGCGGGGGCAGCAGCTTCAGAAGGGAGGCCCAGACCTCCCTCTCCCCAGCCACTTCTTCCAGCTCCTCCGGGGGAACTCCAAGGCGTTCCCTGGCCAGCCGAGAGACATAGTCCCTCCAGCGCCTCCAGCGTGTCCTGGGTCTTCCTCTGGGCCTCCTCCCGGTGGGACGTGCCCGGAAC
>NW_013952657.1:798954-802223 GCF_001266775.1 Austrofundulus limnaeus
ACGTATGCTGTGTTTTTGGGAAATTGTAGACAGTGAGTTTACTACTTTATACTACTTCTGTGATATTATTACTACTTCTACTTCCTGTTATCTTCTTTGTCATCTTTTTCGCCAGTAGAAACAGCCGGTTGTTGATCACGTGACTCCCGTGATGCGAAAAACACCAATTTCGATAGGGCCGAAAAACCACCTCATCCTAGCGCAAAAACATTTTGTCGAAAAACATAATTTTTTATCGAAATTGACATGTTTCCATAGAGCAAATTTATTTTTGAAATTCTAATTTGCGCATTTTCATGGTCAATGGAAACACAGCTACTGATATGAGGGGTTATCTGATGAACATTAAAACCGGACACAGAGGGACCCTTGGACAAGCGTTGAAATGTGACGAATTGGGAGTGAGAATGGTTTTGTAAGAAAATTCATGTTCAATAAACTGAAGTCGATATTAAAAACACACTTGTTAAATAAACTGATTTGTAGAAGGAATCAAACCATACAACACCAGAATTCTGGATCTGAGTGATGTTTATTGCCACTTGAGCTGAGAGGAAACCACACTGGCGAAAAACCAGGAAGTTCATCAATTCATACATGGTTCTTCAACGCCTGCGTTCGCCCCCTACTGACCTACGGCTGAATCACAGGCATTCAGACAAAATTGTCATCTAATGTTTTCATAATGTTTAATTATGTGTTGTCACAGATATTTTGGACATGTAACTAATCTATTATCAATCAAAACATAATAGATTAAACACTGTCAACATTATAAAAAGGAAAACCTAAGAATATAGTGTTGTGCTTCTAACATCAGTACTAACCTGTAATAACTTTAAATTTCTTCAATCCCCCTTTTCACATGACTAAATCATGTGAACAAAATAAGAAATTTATAATAAGCTATATGTTCGCATTAAGGCACAAATCTGTATGCAAATTATCCTAAGCAATACAGCAAAACGTGGAAAATTTCTAACAGTTTGGTAGAGTTTGGATCAGCTTTTTAAGAATTATTGGAACATTTGCCTCCGATGTTTTGTCAGAGGAGAGCTCTCGCCATGCAGGTGATCTTATTAAACCTTGTAAAATTGCAGCACTCAAATGAGCTGATTTATCAAGATCCCAGACCCTGTACAACTTAAACGCCAACTTATATTTTTTAATGTCTAAATGACTAATAAAAGTTACACATTTTATTAGTTTGTTAGCCTCACACTATGTCCACACCTAGAAGAGGCTTCCAGTTGATTCAATGTGTTTTCCTTCTTCACTGTAGATGTCTTTTAAAGTTTCATAATGTGTGTAAAACTTTATAGTGTGACAGGGCCTTAAGGAGCGCTAAATTGCTGGGCAAACAAAAACACTGTTGTGCTGTAAACAAACGTATTGAGTGCAATTTATTAAGATTGTTGCACAAATAATAACAAGCGCAAAAGACGTGGAGAGGAGCCGATGATGCGAGGTGAAACAATGAGTGCAGCCAGTTTGCGCCTGATTGTCAAAAATGCTAAAATACTAGAAGCAAAAACAGCAACACAGCCAGTTTCAGGTTTGATAAATCACACTGCAATGCTAAATGAGTACATCTGCGTAACCTCCCAGTATTTGGTGTGTTCTGATAATCATCATATATTCTGCATATTCATAAAAGCAAACATACTTAATAGATTGCAGCAGGTGTTTTACTCAATTGACAGACGCAAACCTCAGTGAACATGTCTAACAAATCAGCTTTGAGCATGCTGTCAGGATTTTTTACAAGTGCTAACTTTTGATAAATCAACTTCGTAATGTTGTTTTAAATAGGCCAATATTATGTGTTTCTCAGGCATATATTTAAATACTATACCATAATAAAGTATCAATGTCATCTTTAGTTGTTATTAAAATGCTGTTTTTATGTTTTAAATAGAAAATAAACTTATCTTCTCATCACTTCCTCTTCTAAATGCCTTGAAATTGGCCTCTGTCTCTTTAAGAACCTCCTTCCGCTTTTGCCCCATAAGTTTCAGTGGGGTGGGGGGTTGTTTTGCGTGTGCGCTATGATGAAGTTTACTTGGCATCTGAAAATACATTTCATCAAAGGTATTTTGAATTTGAAGAGCTTCACTGAGTGAGCAGTAGTGTTGAAAGCAGCAGACAGTTTAAGTTTCACTTTCAGTTTTCTCTGTTATGCTATGCTTACATCAAACACGTTGCGCGCCGCCAAAAATCTCAAAAGGCACGCATCTTGATGCTTGACAGACCTGTTCACAGACCAGAATGAGAAGCAGCAGCGGCAGCGGGGTGTGGGAGGAGCATCTGCCCTCAGTGGGTGAAATGAAGATAAAATAAAGAAAATGGCTTTGATTTTTTTACTAAAGAGCAAGCGAACGTTGCGCACAGCAGATAATTAACTCACCAGATGATTTAGAGGTGATTTGTTCAGTTAGTTTCGCCACTCCAGAAGCTGCCAGCTGACAGACCTTTTTCTTTTTTTGTCCAAACCAGCTGACCCACATTGGCACTTGTATATCCAGCCAGAAAATCCAACTGCAGATGGTCGATTTCAGGGAAAGATCTCCTGTTCGTCTGTTTCGGTACAGTGGGCAACATTCAGGAAACTGTCACATTGAAAAATGAGTCTCTCTGATTGGTTGATGCGACGCGTCGAGCAGCAAAAGTTCAGATTTTCCAACTCACGCGTCGGACGCTTGGGACGTGCTGCGCGCTTAATGCTCATGATGCTTGCACTGCTTTGAACCGCGCTGCTTGGCTTCTAGATGCCCCTAGATGCACGTCCACCATTGACTTTGAATGTAAACCAGATGCTCCTGATGCTCAAAACGCGTTTGGTGTAAATGTAGTGATGAGGAAGTCCAGCTTAAAGACACGTCCCAGAGGTGTTTCTGGTCCCAAAAGGTGTTTCTGGTCCCCACCTGTTGTTTTGCTCCTCACATGGCTTCATAAAAACACTGCAGGATTTCTCAAACAGACATGAATGAGTCAGAGGAAGGCTTTGGGCATGTTTTTTCATGAGAGTATAACATTATAACATGATATAAAACTCAAAAAAAGTTGATTTTACATGATATTGTCCCTTTAATGTTTGACCAAAACAATAACTCTGAAGATGATTTTAATGTAAACATTTAAAAACTGTAGGGGTGATTTCACTCATATATTCCTTGTCGTATTCCCATTATTCATGATTTCAAGTTAGGGAAGATCATGGTTGATATTTTATGACCACACACACACACACACACACACACACACACACA
>NW_013952657.1:808010-811186 GCF_001266775.1 Austrofundulus limnaeus
CACATACATACAGAGAGAGAGAGAAAGAGAGAGAGAGAGAGAGAGAGAGAGAGAGAGAGAGAGAGAGAGAGAGAGAGAGAGAGAGAGAAACACAGGAGAATAAAATGATTTGAAATAGAATTATTTCTGGTCCAGGGCACTAAGTAAAAATCAATTGCCCATTATAGAAATAGGATACAGAATGGAATTAAAACTTAATGAGGTTTTCCAGCAAGTGTCCTCCCACTTTTCTTCTCACTCCGCTCGCCGTCACTGCAGTGTAGAATCATGTCGTCCACAGTGTGTCAGACTGCATGCGTGCTGAAAAATTCAGTGCACATTTTGCACATAATCCCTGTGCACACCCAGCAACAAGATGACAGTAATGCTGCTACGTTGGTCAAAGCTTCTGTTTCCTCAGGTATTCAAAACTATTTGTCTTCCTTTCACACGCATGCACACACACACAGCCCACAAGTTTGGCAATATTCATCTGTTGTTGATCCACTGTGACAAAGGACAAAGCTTTTTTCTGCGACAGCCAATTAGATGAGTTGAACCTGCAGACCTATGAAGCTAAATATGTTGCAAAACTTGAGAACTTATACTTTTGATTTGAGCACCTGCAGGAAAGATGTGTTGTTTTTTTAATTCCACCTGCAAAAAATCTTTACACAAACATTTTCTGAATGTAAACTAGGGATGTTCGATACTGCCAGTTTTCTTTCCGACACTGATACCGAGTGAAATTTGGCTGGTATCAGTGATAATGATCCGATACTGATATTGTGTGATAACACACATAATGTGTCTGTTAAATCTTAAAAAGTACCACTTTATAAATAACCGCTTTATAAATAATACTTGACATAGTAAGTCATTTATTAGTTTAAAAGTCTAACCCTAACCTTATATTTGTTTAGCACAATTTAATATTCTTATCTTTAAGAAATAAAATTATTTTTTCATTAGTGAATTAAAGTGAGAAAAAATATTTTAAAAGTTGTTACTGTGTATATTTTGTAGCATTGCGTGTTTGAAAGAAGGTCCCTGGCCAGAGCTAACACTGTTTGGGGGGCCGTGGCATGAAAACTTTTGGGAACCCCTCATCTAATATTTAATTAGAGACAGTCAGAGGAAGCAGATTTTTATGTCAAAATGACCTGCCGTACATATACAGACTGAGTGACTGACAGAGCATGTGCCACTATGCTGATGTATTACTCCAGCAGAAGAAAAAGTAGTTCCCTCCAACCACATGTTTAAGACAAGATTTGAATAGTTTAGTTATTTTCCACTATTTTCCTGTTAATGATCAACATTATGTGGAATAACTAAAGTATCAAAGTATCAATATTTTGATTTTAGTATCGATTCTAGGACACAAAGTTTAGTATCGATATTTCAGTATCGATCTGCACATCACTAATGTAAACACAGGACATACTGTGACAAATGTGTTATAACACACTTACAGGATTAAAATAGGAAATACAGACTCATAATTCATCATTTTGTGTTTTATTTTATTTTATTTTATTTTTTACTTTTGTGTCTATTATTTAAGAGTGAAAATGGCATTTCAAACGTTTAGAGGAAGAATACTGAAACAAAATGGAGAAAAACAATGTACAAAAGCCCTGCATCATATTTGTCCTTGAGTTAACTGTGTCTTCACAAGCACTGTCTGCTTAGTCTTACAGCACATATTGATTTTTGTATTATTAGCTTTCATAAGACATTAAACAGTTGGGTCCCACAGCTCAGCCAATCAATCCATCCATTCATCATCCTGCTGCTCATTACCTCCACCAGCCAGGCTGAAGCACAAACACAGAGAAACACAGCAAATGTTACAAACCTCCTTAGAGGATCAACACATTCTTTGCTTGAATTGTATTTTTATTTGTCTGTTTGTTTGTTTTCACTGCATGCTGATGGAGGGAAATGTCGGCTTTAAGGTCAGGACTCTGGGTCAGTGCCGCTGGACAAAGTGTTCATGCACAAAAACTACTAAGAAACTAACAACAAAGAACAGAAAAGCACAAAAACAAACAAAAATGCAGTAAAACTGGTTAACATAGAGAAACAATTATAAAAAAATAACATTTTCCTTCAGTTGTAAGAAAACGCTGTATATATCAAATAAATTTGACCTGTTAAAATAAGGTAAGATCAATCCATGTCCCTGCTGTGATCATCTTAAAATGTTTTTTTTTATATTTTTACATTGCTGTAAAGTGAAATTCACTAATCGTGTTTCCATCCAGTTGTAGAGTGAATTTTTACCGAACTTTTTAAAATTCGCAGAAAATTAAATAAATAAAAATTTGAATCTAGACTGTTTGCATCTAGTTTCCCTCTCAACTGTTCGATGCGAATAAACGAGGCTACGCAACACGTGCTTATGTCAGACGAGGCTAAGCAATGCGTGATTACGTCAGACGTTGGCGGCAAGCTTTGTGGTAGTAAACAGGAAGTGAAACTTGCTGACTAGCAGATGCTAATCATCTCGACAATGGAGCGATTTTTTGGAGCATGAATGCCTTGCTATTGGACAAGTTGTAATTATTCTATCTATTCAGCTAGTACAGGCAATGTTTAACGCTGCCAGGAGACGTAGAGAAATAAACACAATGTTAAACTACGCAGCAGAAAGGCACGTGCAACTACACCGGGACGAGGCAGGAAAGCCGAAACAGCTGAACGTCACGTGAGGTAAATATGAGCTACATCAGAATTTATTCGGCAAACATGTTTCCATCTCCCGTTTTGCGCATTAACTACTTTGCGAATCATCCAAAAACCACCTCAAGCGAGCGTAAAAACTTTTTAGCAAATTGAGGATTTTTTTTTCGAATTTTGCTGTTTCCAGCCGACCTTTTTTCTCTCACATTTTTAATGCGACACTTCTAAATGAGCATCAAAAAGCCTTGATGGAAACACGGTTATTGTGTCTCATGAAAAGAGGAACTAAGGTTTAGAGGACAAAAAGCTTTTTTGTTTATGTAAAAAGAAGGATGTTCTTAGAATATGTTCTGATTAACTAATGTAAAAACAATTAGAGAAAAATAGATTAAAGGAAAAATCTTTGCTTTTTGTCGCGGCAAAGATGGTCAGAAACACGGCAAAAAGGGTGTTAAAAGACAAGTCTTGCGGGTATGATTTATAAAGTCATTTATTGATGGGCAGACATG
>NW_013952657.1:811714-813541 GCF_001266775.1 Austrofundulus limnaeus
GGATATCACAAGATATGAACAAGTGTTCATATCTTCAGGAAACAGGAACAAGTGGACAGTGTCCAGGTGATACAGAAAATAAGTATTCCACAACACTTTTGGTTCTACATAGTTTAATCATTGATTAATGTGTGAGAAAATGATTTTAACACATAAAGTGAATCTGTTTACATCTTATGTTTTGCTTAATTCTGTAACAATACATTGTTGAATGAAAGGACAAATTTGTAAAAGCCCCCCCCCCCCCAAAAAAAATTTTTCTGAAATCTGAAGATTTTGAACACTTGCAAGGTGGAAATTTGAGCATCAAGTTTAAAAATATTTCTCGTGGATCACAAAATTTCATCAAGTGATCGGACGAGTGGACATAAGATAAGATAAGATACGATAAGATACAATACGATAAGATAGAACTTTATTGATCCCACAGTGGAGAAATTTGAACATTACAGCAGCTCAAAACAGTGGAGTTGCAGTAATTGGCTGCCTGTCGTGTTTTTCAGTTTTCCGTTGTTTTTAAGTTGGCGCCACAAGGGAAGGGAAGATGAGGAAAAAAGCAAAAACATCATATTATATCAACACTGTGACACACTATGGTATTTATAAAAAACTCTGCTTGGAACAAGTTTATTAGCCAGAGGAGTAAGTGAGTTTAAGGGGGCCCGAAGAATCCAGTCCCCCAAAACCAGTGCAGCCATAGTTCAGAAATATTGATGGAAACTGTTCATTTCTGTGCAGCTTTCAGCCAGCTGTGGAAAAGTAGACTAGATGGGCGAGAGGAGGAGGGAAGGTGGGGGGCAGAGCCTTGTCGACACATCCAGCCAGGAAGAATTTAGTCAACAGATCCAAGGCCGTTGTCGGGGAGATCCAGATTCTGTAATCAGTTGTTTTGGGAACAAAAGAGACAAGCAGACGACAACAATTTTCCATCTGATTTAGAGTTCTTGCTGGTACTCTCATGATTGGCGATCCCTATCAGACAAAATTGTGTGGACAAATTCCGCTGAGCCCGAATCTATCAGCTTCCTCCAAGATCAACTTCATCTGGCCAGCAAAGTCCAGGGACCACAGCCGGCCCATGACCCTCAATAGAACCGCTTGCAGACCGAGTCCGGCTCGCTCAAGGCAAAATGTCCAAGTTCTGATAGAATATGGCCACCCATCGAATTGGTCAGTCAGCCAGGAGATGAAAAGCCACCAATGCTGATTTGCAGAACACCAGTAGACCACCAAGCCAATCTGTAGAATCCAGTGATCGAAGTCCAGATGTATATCCAGAACAGAGAAGAACAGAGGTCTCTCCTTGACATGTATGTCCTCCCATGGAAGAAGAAAAAACTTTGTTCCAAAAATTTTATTGAGAGACCAGCTAACCAAATCCATAAAAATAAAAAAAATCCATGATTTCTTTATTTCGGATAAAAAAACATAGAGAAGACTCCAGCAGCAAAGCAGGGAAAGATAAGGAAGGGCATGAGAGAAGGAAGACCTTTTCGTGAATTAAATTTGTAACCACAAGACCCAGGACATGTCAGCTAGTAAGTTATGAAATACTCAGTCCTCATCCAAAAATCATGGCTAAATTAGCCCAACTTGGTCAGGGACAGATTTTTCTCATGTTTAGTTTTGTTAATTTTTTTATTTTAACACAGACGGGGCCATTTTATTTCCACACAAAGCATTCTGGGTAAATGATGACGTGGATAGGTCCTCGGTGCGAGGCTGCTAGCGAGCTATATCCACCCTGAAGTTTAATCTTGGACAATATCTGAGGTCATGGTAAAAAAATGTGACTCATCACATCGAAACGAGGATTAAGTCTAAAAG
>NW_013952657.1:815536-817585 GCF_001266775.1 Austrofundulus limnaeus
CCTCTAGTGATATATTTACTGAGAAAAATGGTGACGTGTTCATTACTTATTTTACCCGCTGTATATGGTGATAGCATCGGGGCTAACACTAAAGCTAACAGGTTAAGCTGAAGTTCTTCTTCCATGAAGCAGCTCTGTTGTCCTCCATCTATGTCAGATATTGTCCAAGATTAAACTTCAGGGTGGATATAGCTCGCTAGCAGCCTCGCACCGAGGACCTATCCACGTCATCATTTACCCAGAATGCTTTGCGTGTAAATAAAATGGCCTCTTCCGTGTTAAAATATATTTTTTATAAATTTACAAAACTAAACAGCCTACAGTATTTTTACAGTTTTATTTTACAGTTAAAATATGTTTATCAAATAAAGTCTAATGTTACAACTAATCATGGATCCCTTTAAGAATTACCCCTACACTACACTTAAAGTAAGACTGAGACGCTTCATAACTGACTTTTACTCTCAGCTTTTAACTAAGAATTTTTTTACACTTAAGTTCACTCTTAGCAGCATTCTTAAGAGGAATTCTAAGAAGTTGATAAATATTGCCCAAATCACCTCTGTGGACCAGGCTGGATCTCAGGACAGCTAAATCTAAACTAATGTCTCAGTCTGTAGAGGTGGGACTCAGGACTGCAGACTGTTAAATGTGGTTGTGAGTTTTTAGTCCTGCATGTACGTTCACACTGAACTGATAGCTCCGCCTTCAGGGACACAACTAATCCTCAGTATTTTCATTTATCAGCTATAGACAGAGGCTGTTGCTGGCAAATCAGCGCTCATCACTTCTAACGATGTTTGAAAGGCTGTCGCCCCTCTTCCCGCCACAACAAAACCTTCTCATTCACCCCCTCTTCCACTCTTCACAGCCAAGCCAGTGGCCAGCGTGTAATGTCTCACAAACATATTCAATTTCATCATAATTAAGAATAGATTATCTTTCCAGCTGAAGACAATTTATCATCATCATCATTTCAACCTTTAAGGGGTGAAAATAATCGCATGCATGGATCCATAAATCCTTGCAACTCTGCAATAATTTGTTTACAGCATATTTATTTGGTACGCCATCATTAAATCAATAGCAGTAAATTTAAGGCCTAGTTTGCTGCACATTTCTCTTCCTGAAAGAATGAAAATGGAAAAGCTGAAAAAGTGTCAGGATTTGGACCCACAGCTCTCATGGCTCAGGCTTTATGTGTTTGAATGGATTTGTAGGTTTAGTTTTGTAGTGGTGTATTGTAGTGATGGTGTTCTTAATAAGTCAATATTTTAAGACTTGTTCTTGTAATTTAGAAAACCTACATGTTCGGCTACTAACCATCAGCAGATGTGATGTAGCTTTTTCTATTTTCTGCTGATGGACTGAACATAGTTTAATTTGTTGTTTTTCAACCTAACCCTGCTTTAAATTTCCCAAGAGATCTTTTTTTATTCCTGACCTGCCGGCTGCGGTGTCTTCATGATGCTGTTTGATCACTGATGTGTAGCAAACCTGGTTGTTCTGGAACGTAGTTCAGAGTCTCAGAGTAAAATAGAACAATGCAAACACACTTTTCAGATTTTTTTGTGAAAAATCATTCTTCCTCTTCACTCAGTGGCGCCTGCAGAATTTTTTTCCAGGGGGGCCATGGGGGGGTGGGGGCACTGAAAAACCAGGGGTGGCACACCAAAACTAATATCTATAACATATTTTTTACGATGTGTTTATAGAAATGACACATTAAAAACTAAAACAATAAAAAGCTATGGATTTGCCAACAGATGTTCAATTTGTAATTTCACAGATAAAATCACTGATTTTATGACATTCAGAGACAAAAAACAAGAGTAAGTATTTGTAATGATGGGGGGACCCACTGGCGGGGGGTCTGGGGGTCCTCACCCAGAAAAAATTAAATAAGTAAATGTCATTTCCTGCATTCTGGTGTATTTTAACAGGTTGTCCAACAGATTTTTACCTACATAYGAAAACACTTAATGTGAGTATTTTATAGGTAAAATGAAATAAATGTATTTGTTAAACAAGAGAAACACTGGATGAACT
>NW_013952657.1:819049-820230 GCF_001266775.1 Austrofundulus limnaeus
ATAGTAAACTCAGCGACTACAATTTCCCAAAAACACAGCATACGTAGCCGCTCCCACTTGTCTCTGGAAAGCCTCGATAAAAGACGCCGACGTCTCCTCTGATGATGAGCGCTAGTGTCGTGGTAGCAACATGCTATGTGTTTACATCCATCGCTGCCATGTTTGTAATGTCTTATCATGAGAACAAACGTATTCACGTGACTTTAAAAGCATTTCTTACTTATTGGAAACACTGCAGTTGCAAAACTGTTTTTTCACATTAACATAATGTCAACAAAGTTTTGCGCACATTTGCAATGGAAATGCAGCTTGTGTCACCTAATGTGAAAACTTTTTGAAAAAAAAAACATCTTTTAAAACATACATGTCTTAAAATGTAGAATTTGCAAACTGCTAAAAAAAATTGCAGAATTTGCACTGCAAACTGCAGTGTGCTGAAACACAGATCCATATTTTTATTTTTCTCACCTGATTATCCAGAAGGTGATGTCTGTTGTCTATACCAGTGGTTCCCAAAGTTGGGGTTGGGACCCACAGTAGGGTCCTGAAACATCAAGGTGGGGTCCTGAAAATATTTTTTGAATTAATTACACTAAAAACTGACAACCAAAAACATTTTTGCATTTGTTGTTACACAATAATAAGATTAGTGTACTTAAAATAGACAAAAGTAGCCTAATAAATATTGTTACTCTACTCTTGTTTATTGGACGTGAAAACATTTTTTATCATCCGGTAACAGCTGGGGGCACAGGTCTCTGGTGCTGGTATTTTGTGGGTCAAAAGTTGAAAAGTTTGGGAACCACTGGTCTATACAATGATAAGATTTTAGGTCATATTTCTCAAGATATTTCTTATTTTCCTCATCTATTTTTATATTTTTGCAATGAAACGAGTTGGGGTTAGAAGTAAACAACAGATGAACTGTCTGACAAACAAAGAAAAATAGCTGCCACAGGAGCCCAGCAGTCTGAAGGCTCATAAAAATGTGATGTTTCAGGACCAGTGGTGTGGGGCGACAGACACCAGCCACACCCTGAGGAGTCACAACTCCTACACTCAATTACTTAGTTTTAACACTTACAGCGGGTAAAATAAGTATTGAACACGTCACCATTTTTCTCAGTAAATATATTACTAGAGGTGCTAATGACATGAAATTTTCACCAGATGTCGGTAAC
>NW_013952657.1:821321-823271 GCF_001266775.1 Austrofundulus limnaeus
GTTACCGACATCTGGTGAAAATTTCATGTCATTAGCACCTCTAGTAATATATTTACTGAGAAAAATGGTGACGTGTTCAACACTTATTTTACCCGCTGTATTTGGGTTAAAGAATAATTTTGTAGGTGCAGTTCTCTTTTAGTTGTGTATTATCAGAAAACTGCACCATCTTCTTTGTTGTGTAGAGTTGGAGTGAAGTGTCTGTCTGTGAGACCTGCTCGGCTCCTCGGCTCTTTGGACTCAATCATATACAGAGGGAACATTAAAAATACATAAAGGAACCTGAAGCTTTTTCTAAAAACTGTCAACTTAGCTCAGAGCTTTTCAGTGAACCGTGAACAGGAATTAATTCAGCTTTTATCTGCAGAAGCCGAACTTTTACAGAGTTCTTGTGAAGTGTGAACTTTATGTTTGTTTTTAGTTGTAATTGGAATAAAGCAGAATGAACCGGACCTGATTGTTTTTTATGCACAGTGCCTTTGTTGTAAATTAGGCCTCCATAAATAAACTGAACTGAATGGAATTGAGGTCTCCAGTAGAAGTACCTGTCTCAGATGTGCCGGCATCACATCACAAACATATTTTGTGTGTGTGTACATGTGTGTGTGTCTAACAAGCCATCAATATACTGCTCCTGGCAGCCTCATTGGCTCGTGTACTTATGGAGAAGCACTTAACTCAACAATCCATCAAAAGCGAGTAAAAATACAAGGAAGGATAAAAGGCTCTGAGGCTCAGTAATCAACCAGCTGCATTTTCTCTGTTCTTTGACTCATGGACGCAGCCTCTCAGCCCTGAGCCTCTTACTGTAATAGAAGATTCCAGTGACTGACAGGCCAGCACAGCTAAGAGACATTCTGTCAACTTTAGTGAAGCACACTTGGTGAGGAATGTCACACTGGATATCCTACAAACACTGAGCGTGCTCGCACCAACTTACATGGACACGGGGGATTTTTGCAGGTTTAAAGTGTCTCCTTTTTAAGATCATGAGGTTTTTACAGATGTGTTATTCTTTAACACAACACAGCAAATGNACAGACGGTTGTTGACCACGTGACTCCTGTGATGTGAAAAAAGTGTTTCCATTGCAGTTTTGCGAAAAACACCAATTTTGATACGGCAGAAAAACTACCTCATCCTAGCGCAAAAGCATTTTGTCAAAAAATGTAATTTTTTTCTAAATTGACGTGTTTCCATTGAGCAAATTTATTTTCGATATTCTAATTTGCGCATTTTCATGGTGAATGGAAACGCAGCTAGTGTTGCATGTTCAATATTTCTGGTTGTGCTGTACTGCTTCTTTGAGTTGATGTGTTTTTGGTGCTGCCGTAGGGGCTGTTGGGTGCTTCATGGGGGTGTGGTTTTACCTTTTTTGTGTGCATGTGAGAGTTGTGGAGGAGGAACGACAGTGAGAGGCTGGCGTGAGCCACGACTGAAACACTGACTCAGAGTTTGTTGACCCGTTTATAGGGGTGCAACAATACATGTACCCGTATCGAACCATTCAATACAGTGCTTTAGGTTCAGTATACACTTGTATCGAACAATACAGATTTTTTTAAATTGTTTTATGAACTTGTCTTCTGAAGATGCTCTGTGTTGAAGGATCACAGGATCTGTGTTCAACTACTCCACCTAGGCTGTATTTTCGAGAGCAGATCCACTGAGAAACTTCCTGTTTCAGCAACATTTAAGTTTAAATTTAATTTAAAAATGGTACTTTTGAGGTTAAAGAAATGATCATAAATAATTTCAATAAATTACAAGTTAAAAGGGCATGGGAATTTCTATTATTTGTATCCAAAAAATATCGAACCGTGAGACTAAAATATCGAAACGAATTGTGAATTTTCTGTATCGTTTCACCCCTACTATTTACTACAAATAAATAAAACACTGGTGCTTGCAAACCGTCTGGTGCTTGAGTCAAAGTTCAGCCATTACAAT
>NW_013952657.1:826735-828671 GCF_001266775.1 Austrofundulus limnaeus
TTATTATTATTGTGATGCCTCACAACTGACCAGCTAGAAATGTTTAGTTTCTGAGGGAAACTGATTTCTCTCAATGATCAGATGTTTGTGTTTCAGCTTCAGTTCATCAAAAGTATTTGTTGTTTTTGATACTCTGACTCATTTTGTTTTAAAGACTTTTGAAGTCTACTTTGTAAACTCATAAGTTCTGTCAGTTTGATTTATTTATACCCATTTAGACTGTAATGTACAAATAGCATTTTCAATCCTCTTATTTTCATGTCAACTAAAATAATTACTAAAAAGTTTCTTTTTCAATCATTTGGTTGTTATTTTCCCTAAATCATTGTGCAGGATTGTTGAATGAGCGGAAATCATGGTGAAGACATTAAAAGTTTACATCACTAAAGTAGAGACTAAACATATTTACAGTTCAGTCTGATCAGTTTTGGTTGTTGTGCAGACAGATGTGTTTATGTAGGTTTGGATTATATTTTGCAGATTTGACCTGTGAAGAAACCACAGTTAATGTTTGATCCAGTCTTTGAGCTACGTATCAGGGTTGCTGGAATTGTATACACATGTTGTTGGACATGTTATTCACAGGCTTGGACCCCGGTCATAACTGCTTTGCAGTTCTAGTTAGAACTAATTACTGCCAGCTTTAATAAGGCCAGCCCATCTTTGCTATGGCATCCCATGAGGTACAAACAACCTCTTAGGAAGTACCAGACACTGGCAGCTCTGATAACACCATTATTGTGTTGGTATTTTCACAACGGCTCCCTTTTTGAAACAAACCATCCCTGGTCACATGTTCAAAAACTTGACTGAACATCTCAACAGCCAAAAAGAACAAAACAGATGTTGAAGATATTTTGAATCCATCATGACCTTTGCTGTCCCAGTAGCCATTCCATCTTTCTAATGCATTTCTAAACGTTTTCCCTTCCTCGTCTTTTTGGAACCTTTCCTCTGCAGGAGTGTCACAGCACCCCTGATGGACTCCCTGCAGTTTGTCCACCAAGCAATCAGGATACGTCAGGATCCTATTTTTGAATGTCACTTTGGAGTTCAACATAATTTCAGACGTTTTATCCTCTGAAGTTTCTCAGCTCATGGTGTCCCTTGTCTTCAGCTAAGGGATTACCAGCTCCAGACACATGGACCATCAGCCCCCATGTCTGTACTGTGTCAGACTCGCACACCTGAACAACCTAACTCCTCACTATCTGGACACTGTCTGGCAGAACATACAGAAGTCTACAGACCAGAACCAGATGCCAAAAGCCATCAACCTTTTAAACCAACAATTAATCCTTGTTTTTACTTTTCAAAACTTGCCGTATTTATTCGAGTATAACAAATAAAATTTAATCCATAAAATCTTCCATAAAGTTGGGGGTAGTATTATACTTGGATAAATATTTTTACTTATGTATTTTAACTGAAATATCGGCTAAATTATTGAGTCCAGAAATGAGACCGCGTTGTAAAAATCAGTTTAAACAAGCTCACCTGTGGCACTCCTTTGTGCTTCAGAGCGAGATAATAACAGATCCAGGCAGGAGACATGATGTGAAAAAAAGGGGGGCAAAGCATTCCTGCACCTTAGTAATGATAACAAACTAATGATATTAGTGTGTGACCGAGCCGCTCCTCAAACAACAACAAACACATGTTCGTCTGTAATGGCTGCCGTCTACCGGTGTTCTGAAAAAGTTTGAATCCCTGAAAAAAGTTTCCCCACCAGAGGGGGCGCTCGCGAGTAGGAAGTAATCTGCTTTTCCCCCACAAGATGGCCCAAATCTCATGTGAAGTCTCTGACTTTTGTGTTGGCGCCTCCTGGTGGACTATGTGTAAAATGCCAGAATTCACATGATGCTACAGCTGATATATTTGTTGTCTAAATACCTTTTATTACATATGTTGTTAAAATAAAATGAACAGTCCAATG
>NW_013952657.1:829960-831733 GCF_001266775.1 Austrofundulus limnaeus
GTTGCGAAACTGTGTTTTTTCAACATTAACAGAATATCGACAAAGCTTTGTGCACATTTGTAATGGAAACACAGCTAATGTCTACTGACAGCTTCTCATTTCAGTTCTTTTTGCTTAAAACGCCATTGTCACCTGCACAGGTAAGCTGAAAAACAACTCACGTTGTTTTGTTCACATCGTTGTCTTGTCTATGTGTTAAGATTTGTAACTTATTACGATCAGTATGTGTGTATGTGTGTGGACGATCTTACCAGCTGAAACGTTGTCTCTGTAATCGCGCCGGTTCTTCAGAAAATGCACTTTTCGGTCTAACAGTAAGGTTCATATGTATCCAGAGATGCAATATTCCAAAAATGATTTTGTACAATGTTGCTGCTTTTTAAATGATCATTACAATAAAGCATGCTACGACGCTCCAGCTTTTAAACAGGAGAGAAGAGGCTGTGATGATGTGCTGAAATGGACGGGACAAAAGCGGAAGGAGGTTCTTAAAGAGACAGAGGCCAATTTCAAGGTGTTTAGAAAAGGAAATGAATGAGAAGTCAAGTTTATTTTTGATTGAAACATAAAATCAGCATTTTAATAACAACTGAAGGTGACATAGTTACTTTATTATAGTATAGAATTCCAATATATGCCTGAGAAACTGTAACATTGCCCCCTTAACCTTTTGGGGTTAATCATGACCTGGACGACTGAGAATCTTCACCAATATACACCTAAAAAGATCTACATGCTACACTGCAGCCTAATGTCAGCTTTCCTTTGAGAAAGGAACCAAACATGCAAACTTGACTTGAAGATAGTTATCAAACAGTATCAAACAAAATACTGTCTTGGTTGGTTGCCTTGTGAACCTAATGTTGACACGGCAACAAAATAAGCTACAACAAACCTGAAGCACAAGGAGAACACAAGAAAATTGTGAATACATAGCTAAAAATTACAAGAACTCAGGACACACACACACACACACACACACACACACACACACACACACACACACACACACGCACACACAGACACTTTGATATATTCTTTGGATTAACTGACAAAGTTTATTTCCATTTTTACAAAAAAATAACCTGGCTAAAATTAATTCAGTACCTACTTGGTTAATTTTCAGTAAAACTATGTAGTTTTGTAGTAAAAATGAGCCCAGTTCATTGTGTTTATACAGGTCAGATAAATAAACTGCATACTAATAAAAAGTACATACTATACACAATTTATCTTTTTCAGAAACAGAAAATGACAAGATCTTTTAAAGGTATCATATCACGCTTTTAAATCCTTCTTTTTCAGTCTAAATCGTTCACTTATGGTCTATTTAAAAAAAACTGCAATGCTTTGGTCTTAATTCCTCGTTTTTGTTGCTCCACAGACTCCTTGCTTTCCTTGCTTTACCCCTGTTCTGACTTGAGCCTCAGAGCAAGCTGTTTTGGTGCGGTCTCTTTAAATATAAATTAGATATTTCACACCCCGCCCCCTTCAGGTCGCTGAGCGTTTGACCCCACCCCGTTCAGCACATACACACAGTTCAACTTGCAGTGAAATGTTTTTATGACAAAAATTGAAGTTTAAAAGTACACAGAACACAGTAAAAAATACWGAATTTTTTTGTAGAATGAAATGTGACCCATCACATCGAAATGAGGATTAAGTCCAAAAGTGGTGAATGGAGAAATACGCAAATATAGTGTTTTGACTAAAATATTAACAAAAATTTAATTTTGTCAAAATATAATGAATAAATGCCTTATCAATGTATCA
>NW_013952657.1:832733-835511 GCF_001266775.1 Austrofundulus limnaeus
ATGTTACACAAGTCTTAATTTAAAACAAAACAAACTAAATAAAACATTTATTAACTAAGCCTTGTCTGAAGAGGCTGTATAAAGTGCTGCCACAAATGATTTCTTCTTTCAGCCCTTTCTTTAAAAAAATGAAAATAAATGAATTCATTACTAATTTTATCTTGTGCTAAATATTCTGTTTTTATTTGTACGCTAATAAGATTAACATATTTTGTTACATAAAATGACTATGTTCCCAGCTTTTTGATGCAAAAACAGCAACACAGAGAAAAAAAGGACAGACACACTTCCATCTTGCTATCCTTATGAGGACTTGACACACACACAGCGCTCACAGCATTTCTGCGTCATTCTGCTGCTCCCGTTTTTAACACCAGGCAAAAAATGCATTTAAAACAGCTGACGTTATTTTTAGATCACAGTTTGAAATGCTCCAGCATTTTTAAAAAGAAAAACAACACGGACARGCTGATTACAGTGCGGGGCGAAAGTGAAAGTAAAACATGGTGCTGAGCACCCGTTCGATAAAGAAACTTAACAGCTGTTCTTTCTCTCCTCATATTCCGACACAGAGGGTAGAAACAGCTAAATTAGACAGTTAAAACACATTTACAGTTCATAACTCACCCTTGTTGTTGTAACATTCATCCTGTGTTGTCCTCAAGCACTTTTCGCCCTGTTGTGGGTCCGTTTCCTTGAAAAATAAAACTTAACCAGGCACTTTGAAGAAGCTCTGACGCTGGTAGTCTATGTAGATAATAATGTGGGTTTACACACCCCAGAACCGAACATTTTGACTTGTGAACTTGCATATTCGGCATGATGCTATGAACTACAAAATCACACAGCGAGGAAAAAAATGGCGGACTATGAAATCCAGTTGGCTGGAAATACATTACCATAAATGGTAGTTATGAAGAAAATAGTGTGACGAAATAAGCAATGAAACGAAATAAGCAACAGCAGATTTTGAACGAACTGAAAAATATGACCCATAAAATAATACAAAAATATCTTTGCAGTAACTGGACAGAATAAATTAAAGTTTTCTACACTCCTAGACACTATAATTTCACAAAAAATAGTTTATAAATGCAAAAACAATAGCATTTAGCATGATATGTCTCCTTTAAAACTTCCAAAAAATTATTTTGGAGTCAAAATATGTCCAACAAGATAAACACATCAGTCAAACTGTATATTTTGTCTTTCAGACTTTCATCATTCCTGTCCACTGCTGTTTATGAAGCAGCAGCTCAAAACATGTTGCTTTCTTCTTTTATCTGTACACAGCTTTTTGGACATCAATTATTTCAATTTTCAGAGAGCTGGATGAGGTCATGGCTGCTGATGGTTAGGATAGGTGTTGAGAGCAGTGTTGCTGTGCAGCTTTATAATTGATCTCAACAGGGTTTTTGTTTTGTTTTTGTAGCTGGTTGCTGTAGCATTCCCACTTTTTGCCAACTAAGTTTTTGCTTCTTTATTCAAACATAATAAAATGTTTTATTATTGCAGTAATGTCTTCATCTTGAATAGCATGTTGGTTCAATGGTTAGAGCCAGGGTGTATAATCCTGGTCCTCGAGGGCCACAGCCTTGCTTGTTTTACTTGTTTCTCTGCTCCATCACACCTGAATTGAATGAATGGGTGATTTTCAGGCTTCTGCAGAACTTGGAAGAGGTAATTTTATGACTGAATCAGGCATCTTGGAGCAGGGAAGAAAGTAAAACATGCAGAGCTGCGGCCCTCGAGGACCAGGATTGCCCAACCCTGGGTTAGAGTCACCTCTAAGCATGAAGTTCACAAGATTGTCTTCTGAGGGTTAGGGTTTGAGTCTTTCTATGTGGAGTTTACATGTTCTGCCTGTGCACAGTTGGGTTTTCTCCAGGTACTCTGGTTTTCTACAGACAAAAACACATTTTAGGTTCACTGATAACTCCAAAATGTCTGTAAGTGTGAGTGAGAAGGTGGCTGTTTGTTTGTCTCTATGTGTCCCTGTCCAGATGTCCCTCTCCTCTCAAACTATAGATTCCAGCTCCTACTGGGAAGGAGAAGTGGGTAAAACCAATTGGATGGATGGATGGACAGATGGATGATGACTGGATGGATGGATGGACAGAAAGGATGAACGGATGATGGACAAATGGACAATTGTTGGATGAAGGCCGGATGGATGGATGGATGGATGGATGGATGGATGGATGGATGGAAGTGTAGACAGGTGGATGGATGGATGGATGGATGGATGGATGGATGGATGGAAGGATGGATGGACGATGGAAGGATGGATGAGTAGATGGATGGATGGATGGATGGATGGATGGATGGATGGAGGCTGGATGGACAGACAGATGATGACTGGATGACTGGATGGATGGATGGATGGATGGATGGATGGATGGAAGGATGATGGAAGGATGGATGAGTAGATGGATGGATGGATGGATGGATGGATGGATGGATGGAGGCTGGATGGACAGACAGATGATGACTGGATGACTGGATTGATGGATGGATGGATGGATGGATGGATGGATGGACAAATGGACAATGGTTGATGAAGGCTTGATGGATGGACAATGGAAGGATGGATGAGTAGATGGATGGATGGATGGATGGATGGATGGATGGATGGAGGCTGGATGGACAGACAGATGATGACTGGATGACTGGATTGATGGATGGATGGATGGATGGATGGATGGATGGACAAATGGACAATGGTTGATGAAGGCTTGATGGATGGACAATGGAAGGATGGATGAGTAGATGGATGGA
>NW_013952657.1:836511-838790 GCF_001266775.1 Austrofundulus limnaeus
CACACACACACACACACACACACACACACACACACACACACACACACACACAGAAACGGAGAACACTAAAATAGAAAAAAAACCCACAAATATCTTGATTCATTATGAGTCATCTGGATCCCCTGACAGATTTTCACTAACACTCTGTCACTGCTAATTTATTAGCCTGGTTGGATGGCACATTAGCAGCTTTATTAACACTGCAGGGTTTTGTACCCAAAGCAGTAATGTATCACATACACCCTGTTACTTATTTAAAAGAATTTATCAAATGAGTTTAGTGCAGCTTTTCCCCATGGTGACCATTATGGACTACTGAAGTAGTTATAAAATTGTATAACCACTCGTACGGGCAGAAATCAACAAGGAGCTCAATGCCATGGGTTAGTGGGACCCCACCCAGGAGCCAGGCCTATGGGGGGCTTGTTAGCAAATGACTGGTGACGGGGCTCCATTCCAACAAGGAGAAGATTTCTCAGAAGACCCAGGACACCCTGGAGAAACTATGTCAACAGTTGGTCTGGGAACACCTTAGAGTCTTTGCAGAAGAGATGAAAAAATGTGACTGTAGAAAGAGGTCTGGGCCTGCCTGCTCAAACTGCTGTCCTGGTGATCCAACTTCAGATGGATGGATGGATGGATGGATGGATGGTGACAGGTCTTTATACCTTTTGAGATTGGTTTTTGTTTGCCAGTATTAGCTTTGATATTTCAGAGAAGCTGCTTGTTGTAGCTGATTGTTGAAAAAAATGTTTTAATACAGCAGTTAATGTGTCTGCATTCACATTATGGTTCCGCTTGTGTCCATTGTGCGATTAGATAAAAGCCCTCTCCAAACCAAGTTCCAGGGGCTGAATTTCAAACCCACTCCGCCCCTGGCCATCAGGGCCTCGGTGTTAAATTGAAGATGTTTGATAATACCAGTTAACAGGAACTCTTAAATTGGTTTTCAGCTCATCAACTTCTTTTTGTGAATATTCAAAGCTCCTTTTAAGATCCTGAACGTCTCTGTTCAAGTCATCACATCGTTTGTTATTGGAGTCTTGGATCATTTGCACAAAACCTTTGAAACTGTTTTCTTGTTGTTTGATTAAATCTTTATAGAAAGATTTCTGTTGATCCAAAAGATCACGTACATAAGTGACACAAAGTCTTCTTCATTCTTTTTAGGTGGCATTTTCTCCAGTTGAAGATGAGGAAGTAAATCAAAGTTTATAGAACCCTTCGAGGTGATTTAATATGACAATACAAAGAGTTTCTTCCTCACCTTGTTTAGCTGGTGGACATGTGGTTGAGACTAAAGGCTATGCCTAGAATCAGGTGGAGGAGCCTAAGTATATATATNACACACACACACACACACACACACACACACACACACACACACACACAAACAAAAGTAAATGTAAATGTTTACTTACACATGTACACATGTTTTCCCTTATTTATGGTAATTTATTCCAGGCATTGCAGCTATTCCCACAGTTATGGTAAATCAATTTACTCTGCTCAGCTTTTCTTCTATTTACAGTAATTCATTTCTTTACAGCTCATCTTTTCCCACATTACCATAATTTACGGCAACACAGCTTTTCTATAATTTACAGTAATTCATTTTAGGCAGGGCAGCTTTCCCCACATTTTCCAATAATTTCATTTAGGTGCCACAGCGTTTTTAGTATTTCTGGAAATTCCAACATCTGACTCGTGACTTTCTCTAAATCTGCCAACCCAGAAAAACAGTACAGACCTTAAAAGACAATAAAGTCAGTGGACACAAATTAACACTGAGAGGGAATGTAAATTTATTCTGGAGCTTCACTGGAAAATACATTCTTTAGGTGGACCTTGCTGAATCTGTTCCAATCCTTGAACTTGAGCTCAAACATATCCCACATACTATATGGCCCACATACTGTATCTTAATGAGATTCCCAGTGAAGTACAATTAAACATTACTATACAACACATCAATCCTGTTCATTTTAAAACAAAGCTGAAAAAATGCTGGAGCCTAACCCACTGTGGGAAAAGTGCAGCAAGTGAATGAATAAAAGAGTAAAATGAGCTGGAGGCATGTGCATGTGTGTGTTGGTAGTGTTATCTCTGTGTGTCTTCGTATGTGTGTGTTTGAATGTGCAGTTCTGTGTTTGTGTTTTCTCTTTCAATCTGTTGACAGAGGAGTTGCCTACCACACTGATCACCTGCTTTATAATCGTCTCATCAGTCACTGTTCCTCAACATCAAAAGCAAACACACAGACACACACACTCCTACAC
>NW_013952657.1:839790-840557 GCF_001266775.1 Austrofundulus limnaeus
TTATTTTATTGTTTATGTGAGATTTAAAATTACTAAATGATGAAGCAGCTTTTAAAGGGCATTTTGGGAAAAAAAATGTTTTAATGCCTGACATTTTACTGAGAAGCTGCTCCTTCAGTCAGCTTTGAAAAGCTGTTTGGATTAAATAGAACTGTTTTCATTGATAATATAATATTTTGTTTTGTGTGTGTGTGTGTTGTTTTTCATGTGACGGATGAGGGAGTGTTTTCCTTGGTGGTCCTCTGCCCTTTTCTGCGTTTTCCGCTCCCCCGCCTGAGACCTGAAGATCTGGACCGATGATGGACATTCTGGACAATGGACAGAGTTGCTGATGCCAGCACGGAGCCCGTCGCCCTGACCACCTACAGGCAGCTTGAAGGTGGACACACCCAGTCCAATTGCGACAGCTACAAACATCTGGCAGGTGTTCACCCCTGTTCACCCAGCACCATGAAGGTGGGCCACATCTGACGTGTTTTGTCTATCGCTGATCACACCCCACCCCCACCCAGCACCATGAAGCAGCAAGACAAACATTTCAAGACCCAGCTGGCTGCCTTTATCTGTCCAGCTGCACAGAGACTGTTTGGAGGTTTTAAAACAAGGCTTCTAAGAGACTGTGTGAAAGTTCAAACTTCAAAGTCTGACTCTCAAAGCCTGCAGCTGACTGCTAATAAGTGTGTTTTGACTGTTTTCTGATAAGCTGTTCCATCAGTCAGCTTAAGCGACCATCATCATGACTGTTGCGAGGAAGAGAGACGGGGGGG
>NW_013952657.1:842704-843047 GCF_001266775.1 Austrofundulus limnaeus
GCTTTGTTCTGTTATTTTTCTTTTATGCTTTCCTAGGTTTTTGTCCTCTTGTGCAGTTTTCCCTGGTAAAGCTTAGATGACTGTCTGCTGGGTCTCTGAGACCCTTCCATCGACAGACATTATTTGATGATTTGTTTCTTTCTGCATTTGTGGTAATCCCAGGGTGGGGTTTTTCCATTACCTCGAGCCTGGAACGCCACGAAGACATATTTGAGGGTCAGTGTTCACCTGTCTGGGTTTTACCTGTGAGGACTGGGGAGCTGGTGAAGTGCTGTCCAAACGGCATCTATGTCTTTCACAGAGGACCAGTTTCTAGGCTTACATTATTAGGATTTAGCTTAGG
>NW_013952657.1:844949-850892 GCF_001266775.1 Austrofundulus limnaeus
TGGGGAATCTTTTCTTGGCACTCTTTGGGCCCCTTGGTACCAATTGAGCATTGTTGCAACACCACAGCCTACCTGAGTATTGTTGCTGACCATGTCCATCCCTTTGTGACCACAAAACCATTACTAGTGTGGTGTACCTAATAAAGTGGCCGGTGAGTGTATAATATAATGTGTATTGTTTATTTAGTAAAATTTTAGTAGTTTAGAGATTTTGATATTTTTTGTAAAATTTAAAAGAATAATTAAATAAATGTTAATACACCCAAAAGTTTGTTCTTCCAGTGTACTAGCTGGCTGGCTGGACAGACAGACGGAGGATGGATGAAGTACAATGATTTTTGTTTTTGTGTGTGTGTGGGGGGGGGGGGGGGGTTGAAGTACTGGACTGTTGTTCTTTTGAACACATAGGACTAGAAAAAAACAGGTTGTTAAGTTTTAGGCCGCTTTTCACCACTTTTTTCAGGTTTTAATTTTATCAAGTGTCAGTATGAAATGGTATTGGTTAATGTCAATATAAACCCACTGAATAGGGAAGAGACTGGGATTCTGAGATCCTGAGGATGGACCACCACCTTCTGCCAAACAATCTGAGGGCTATTAGTTGACTTTTGTTATGCACATGCTTGCAGCTAACCCAGACTCCTCCACCCTCAGACACTTTCAATCTGTTTCTTTATTTTCAAGTTTTCACTGATGTGTCTCCAACAGAGCTACAATAAAACATTGTAAAGCCAGTACTGTTTCAGTGCAGATGTATGCCGATGGTGTATTCTTGTTAAAGTTTGCAGGAGGAATGAACCCAGGTCCAGACGGAGGAGAAGTTTTTAGAAATAAAATATTTATTTAACAAAAATAAAACAAAAAGGCTGTCGAGGCAGCAAAACAACAAAGGTAAAACACTAAAACTGAAAACAACAAGGAGACCATAACAGTTGGAGGAAAACCAAACAATGGACCTGCGAGGGTGTGGATGACATGATCAGTATTCAAACAGAGAGAATCGGGAGATGAACAACAGCTGAGGGAAATTACTGATTGGGAACTACTGACAGGTGTGTGTGACGATGAAACGACAGGTAAAAACCACTGAGGGAAAAGAGATGTAATAACAATGAGAAAAACAATAAAAATGAGAGAACACAAGAGGGAGATAGATACAAGACAACAAAACACACAACCTCACAATTCTAGAGCTGGGCGGTACGATCTCAAACTCATTTCACAGTATAAACTGAATCCCTTCATGGTAACGGTATAAATTACGGTAGAAAATTATCATAAAAAGCAAAGATAATGTAATTTTAGAGATTTATTTGCAAAAAAAAACTGTAATCATAATGAAATCCAGTATTTTTGCTGTTGTGCAAATGAACATAACAGAAGTACAAAAGAATGTTTTGTATATATTGCAAAATGGTTTCAACAACAAACAAAAACATTTCTCAAATTTTCAACAATATCAAAACAAAGTGGATGTTAGAACCAGTACTTCAAGTAAAATTAGTCATTTAGACATAAAACATTCTATGTTGTCTAAAATGGTATAGTGTGACAGGACCTTAAGGAGCTTAATTGTGCACATATAGTCATAAAACAATTTCAGATAACTGGAATGTAAGTGTGGTGAAGCCAAATAAATGTAACAGCTGACTGCCATACATGAGCTTCTACCTGCTGAACTTATCGGCTGCTGCTCTGCTGAGAAGGGGGTCTCTGCAGAACATGTTGTCCTCTGGGCGGAGATGGCCCAAATCATGATTGGCGGAGGTCTTGATGTGGGCGGAGATGGCCTAAGAGACGTGATTGGTCGGATTGACGGTGGGTTTGAGGAGGCTGGAGGCAGTGGGGAGTAGGTTGATTAAGTCAGGCAGGAAGCAACATGTCCCAAACTGGACCATGATGCTTTGCATTAGGCAAAGATGGCGGGATCGGCAAAATAGTCCATTACAGAGCACACACACACACATATACAGCCCATGCTGAAATGGGCGGGACATAAGTGGGAGGAGGTTCTTAAAGAGACAGAGGCCAATTTCAAGGTGTTTAGAAACACATGATGAGAAGTCAAGTTTATTTTCTATTTAAACATATAAACAACATTTTAATAACAAATGAAGGTGACATATTTACTTTATTATGGTATAGAATTTACATATGTCTGAGAAACGCATAATATTGGCCCTTTAACACTAACATTTTCCACATAGTTTCTAAATGTAGTTTGATGAAAAGTACACAATGATTATATTCCTGTAGCAGTAAAATACTCTGCTTTATGTTCCAGCAGAACAGCAAGACTTATTGTTTGAGTCATTGTTTAAACTTAACTACTGTAATAATCCAGTGTTTGCCAGCTTTTGATTTTTACATTTTTTCTTCTTTTGTAGTTTAATACGTCAAACTTAGGTTTTGAATTTGTGAAATCTTTCTATATGAAAAGTGTGGTACAGGTATGTAATTGAAATTGTACTTGAAATAAATAACTAAGTAAAAGGAAAAATACTTCAATGCAAAATCACTTTGCTATAAATAAATTTCACTAAGTATTTACGTAAAAGTTATAAAACTTTTCACAATAATCAGGAAAATAAAAAATACTTTTTTCCACATACTTTAGCTGAGTTGAGTAAATGCAAAGCAATTTGCAAATTGTCTTTAAACCAGATGATGTAACTTGGTTGAGTTTAACTCTTCATTTTTTTTGCATAAACAACTCATATAATGGTGAGCTCCAGTTATATTTAAATTTGTAACAAGATGTTAGTAAAGCAAAAGTATCATTTTTGTGTTTAAATGTAACAAAAGAAAAGGTATAACTACAATTTTAAAAAGTACTTGGTAAAATTACAGATTCTCAAAAAATGCACAAGTATTGTTACGAAGTAAATGTACTTTGTTTCTATACACCCCTATTGAAGCCAAATATCTAGTGGCAGGATCAAACTTTGCTTTGCTTTGTTATTTAAACCTTTTTTTTAAAGGGCCAAAATTATGTGTTTCTCAGGCATATATTTAAATACTATACCATAATAAAGTATCTATGTCACCTTTAGTTGTTATTAAAATGCTATTTTTATGTTTAAATAGAAAATAAACTTATCTTCTCATCACTTCCTCTTCTAAACACCTTGAAATTGGCCTCTGTCTCTTTAAGAACCACCTTCCACTTCCGTTTTGCCCATTTCGGTGCGGGTGGGACAGGGGTCGTCGCACTCACCGGGGGGGGGGGGGCTGCCATGATGCAATTTACCTGGCATCTGAAAAGGCATTTCCTCAAAGGTATTTTTAATCTGAAAAGAGCTTCACTGAGTGAGAACTAATGTTGAGAACTCAGCAGACAGTTAGGTTTCACTTTCACCCGAGAGCCTGCAGGAGTCATGGGCGGAATGTGTGGGGAGGGGGGGTGCTCTGCCATAAGGAAGTTCAGCTTAAAGACACGTCCCAGGGGTGTTTCTGGTACCAAAAGGTGTTCCTGGTCTCCACCTGTCGTTTTGCTCCTCAGCATGGCTTCATAAAAACACTGCAGGATTTCTCAAACATGATGAATGAGTCAGAGCAAGGCTTTGGACATGTTTTTTATGAGAGTATAACATTATAACATGATATAAAACTAAAAAAAGTTGATTTTACATGACAATGCCCGTTTAATAAATGAATTATGACTTTCACTTTCAGATGCATCAAAATAATTGTAGCCCCGCCCACTCCACCCTACAAAAATTGTCATCTAACCAAATCTGTCAGTTTCATATCCAGCCAGAGGAGTGTCAGATTATTAATCTTGAAAATATTATTTGACCTAATCTGAGTGTGAATCTTTTCAAATTTTTCAAATTAAAGGAGACCAGTTATGGGTCCTAGAAATGTTTATGGTATGTCTGTGGGCTATCCAGACCATGTTCATTMAATTTAATGCACAAAATAATTCTCAGATAATAAAATTTCCCATTTTCTCGTTCTGCTGCTCTGACTTCTGTTCAGAAGAGCTGTTTATGTTAATGAGCTCTGTTGGTAACGCCCTCCAAAAATCTGTTGACATTAACTCCGCCCTCTAAAGCCAGCGTTTACGTTAGCATGGCTAGTTATAGCAGAAGCTCCATTGTACAACTATATGAGACCCAGATGCAGAGTCAGTCGCAGCTTCTTCTTTCTCTCCCTCCTCTGCTCTGCGCTCACTCTGCATGCTGTTACCAGAGCAGGGAGCAGCAGCGGTCAAAATACCTCAGAAACTGGAAAAAATAGGCTTTAACAAGGCTTTAATAAGCTAAACAATTGAGCTACATGAGAAAATGTGTTCATAATGAATGTAAGTAAATAATTAAATTGTGTCTGTGCCAGTCTCAAACACTAGTTTCCTGCTCTTTGGTCCAACACTCTACCCATTGCCCTATTGGAGGCTTGTTGTGAAATGAGCTACACATTACACAACAACACTGTGACGGCTTTTTATACAGAGGAGGTGGAGCCTCACCCGGGTGAGGGGCTGAATGCAGGTTCCGGTGGGTTGTCGTACGGCTTGTGACATCACAAAATGACGGAAGTATAAAACTTGTCGTTAATATACATTAAAAATACATTTACTTACAGTAAATATGTTCCTGGTTGCATTTGTTTGGTCCTAGGACAGTTTTTTTTAAGAAGTACATACCCAAAGTTGAGTAAAAAAAAACTTTAAAAAGTGAATTTTGCATAATAGGTCCCCTTTAAGTGAAATAATCTGCCAGTGGAATAAAACAACTTCACTTAGCAAGATTTCTTGAAATAAGAAAAATTGCAGGCTAACAAGATAATCAGACAGTTTATCAGTCTCAAAACAAGACAAAATACTTTCTGGTTGATATAAGATTGAAGGACTTGTGTAGATTGACAGTGTTTGCAGCGTAACAAGTGGTTGTATGTGAAGAGAAGAGCCAGTGTGTCTTTTTTTGTTAAGATGAGTCAAATAATCTGGAGCAGGCGTTATCAACTCTACCTGGATCTAACCAAGCTGTTTGATTTGGCTGTTTTAATACAATTCAAGGCTTCTTACTCAGTCCATGTATGCCAGGCTGCATGACTCATCTTATTTCATTTAATCTTACAAATTACAAGGCTGCATTTTTTCCTCAAAATGTTGTGCTGTAATCTAATTCCCATTTGATATTCATTGCTGTTCTGACTTAAAATATTTCTTCTTTCTTTACTGTTATTAGTAATTTTAAGTGGCTCATTACCCTTCCATCATGAAAAGTGGAAGTCTTTCTGACTTCTGTTATTCTATCCAACCTGGTTTTATGTGAAGTGATTTCTAATGACCTCTTTTTATAAAAAAAAGATTTTAACCATTACTGCTCTCCCACACATCCGTCTGGCCACAACTCATCATCTGCACAGTGGAAGTGCCAGATTGAGTCATTCACACTTATCCATTATGTTCACTACTTATACACATTGAACCTTCTGGCTTCATGCGGTCTTACGTGAAAAATTGAACGTCAGTGATTACCACAAATTCTATCCATTACCAAAGCCTGAAACTGACTGAGCCTCTAGGTCAGCAGGAGGCTCCAAGACCACTTCAAAACGTATTTAAAGAGGACCCTTGAACAAGTTAAGATGTGGGCTACATGTTCATTTGATTCATAAAATGAGTCAGATACTTAGATTTCACAACGAGCTGTTTGACTGGACCATCTTAACCAAAGTCAGACGCCTTGGTGCCGGGGAGGCCAACAAGCGTCCTTTGCCGTTTCCTAAAGTCGGATGAACTGAGACCCAGCAGCCTGGAGGCTCCTGTGAGTATGAGGTGCCGTTTGTAAAGTTACACAGTCAAAAATTACCACCAATATTTTTGTTTTATTTAGACTTTTGTAAGAAAAAAAAGAACAGATTTATTTTTTCAAAGTCAGTTTTTCACCATACTGCAAAAACTGTCCATCTTACCAAGTTTTAAAATCTTATATC
>NW_013952657.1:851892-859021 GCF_001266775.1 Austrofundulus limnaeus
TCATTACTTCCACTGCAATCTTAAAAAAAAAACTTTCCTGAGCTATTTGATCTTCAAAAAGCTTAAGTACCAACACAAACCCGTCTCTGGTTTTACAAAGATTTTGGTTTTATGAATCTCAGAAGAAAACACGCCTTTAACAGAACATTTTAACAATTTAAATTCAAATAAAAGGATATTTTTCAACAGTAACATTTGATAATGTAGCCTTGAAAATGACAATATTAAAAGCAAACCAATAAAACTGACATTTAATTGAGTTCTTAGATGATTTTTTCCTAAACTTAACAGCAAAGTAATTCAATTTCTAACTAAATTTAGAAGTTAAATTACTCAAACAAAATGTCTCATTACCTTAAACTTATGAAAAAGTTTAACTTTATAATTTTAGGATGGGCAGGTGTGTTATTGGAACATATAATGCAGTTTCCCCCCCTATAATTCATATTTTGGGTGGGTTTCTGCCCAGTTGGGTTTCTTTTGAATATGTTGGGCTGTCAAAATTCAGGCTGCTTTTCACCACATTTGGACCTCTTTTTTTTTTTACAATATATTTACAGGAAATAATATTGGTCAATGTCATGTAAATAAAGAAGAAATCCTGAGGACCCCCACTTTCTGCCAAACAATCTGAGGGCTATTAGTTGACTTGTGGTGTGCACTTTAAATATGTTTCTTTATTTACAAACAATCACTTTAAATCTCTCTCTAACCCTGTCTTTTCAGAGCTATAATAAAAAAATGTAAATACAATATGTGATTCAATGTGCTAATTGCATATCTTTATTAGTTATTATGTGCGTACTATAATATATTCTAATAATAATAATGATAATAGCCCCCTCTACACTCATGGGTCCAGTATGGAGACTGAAAGCACAGGTTTTGACCTCCTTGACACGCCCCCTCAGATTGCAGTCATGCTTTGAGTGCTATGAAAGAAAATTCTGAATTATTTAGAAAACTCATTCATTTTATTGGTTTTTAAATTATATAAAAAATCCATTCTTATCCAAAAAGGTGATGCGTTCTTCAGTATAAAATAATCTGTGATCAACCTTGTGGTCTTCACTCATCAGAATTATTTCAGCCTGACTTAGCTGCTCATTATAAGCCAGGTTTAGTCGTGAAACAGACTCAGACGCTCATACATGGTTTAGCCAAGGCCAGATTTCATATTTCATCCTGGATCATTCCTGTTTACTTTTATAAAACAGCCTCCAAAGTCCAACAGGTGGGCAGGTAATGATATCAAAAGTGACCAAAACGGGCATCTGGCTACATAAATGACCAAAAAAATAAAGCATTACTGAACAAGAGAACTGCTCTTTCCACGAAGCACAAGTTGTTGTTTTGTCATTAGATGCTACACTTCCAATCACGAACAGCAACAGTTTCTGCATGATAACATTGAGATATGTAGGCATTGTGTGGCGTTTTACACTCAGAACACATCTGTTTGAACAAAACACAAACTTGCTCATTAAATAGTTTGATGTTTTTTTGGTGTCCAATTACTTTTAAAACTTTTTTCAAACTAACATTTGGAGCCACAGATATGAACTAACACATCACTACTGGTTAAAGATCATTAGCCAGGCCTGATTGTTTCCTCATGCGTCATTTACACGTCTGTGAAGATCTTCTTGATGTTCACGCAGTTCTGGTTGCTCTCCGTGGTGCAGTTGGGCTCTTTAAAGGCGCTGTTGATGCCCTCCACTATCACCATGTACTCCGACTTGCTGAGGGACGAGGAGCTGCAGGACCTCCTCAGCTCCTCGGTGGTGGGGAGGTGCTCGCAGCTGCCCGTGTTCAGGTACTGCTGGTGCTCCTCGCCGTCCGTCTCCCGGTGGTAAAAGTAGTTGAAGTTGGACACGATCACCGGCACGGGCAAGGCAATGGTCAACACGCCCGCTATGGCGCACAGCGACCCCACTATTTTGCCCCCGATGGTGACCGGGTGCATGTCCCCGTACCCGACCGTGGTCATGGTCACGACCGCCCACCAAAACGCGTCGGGGATGCTGGTGAAACTGGACGAGGGGTCGTCCGCCTCTGCGAAGTACACCGCGCTGGAGAAGAGGATGACCCCGATGAAGAGAAAGAATATGAGCAAGCCCAGCTCCCTCATGCTCGCCTTGAGCGTCTGTCCCAAAATCTGGAGTCCCTTTGAGTGGCGCGAGAGCTTAAAGATGCGAAAGACCCTCACCAGCCTGATCACCCGCAGGATGGCGAGGGACATCGCCTGCTGGCCGCCGTTGGTTTGCCTCTCGGCCAGCTCCGTCCCCAGGGTGATGAAGTAGGGGATTATGGCAACAATGTCAATGATGTTCATAATGTTTTTGGAGAAAGTGGTTTTGCTGGGGCAGGCGAAGAACCGAACCAGCAACTCAAAGGAAAACCAAATAATACACAAGGTTTCTATCACAAAGAAGGGGTCTGTGAAGGGGCTTGGGACGTAGGGCGCAGTGCCATTAACTGTTGGTGCCACTGTGGCGACGTCTTTCTCATCCCGGAATTCAGGCAGAGTCTCCATGCAAAAAATAACAATTGAAATCAGTATAACGAGGACTGACACGATGGCTATCCCTCTCGCTGGTCCGGAGCTTTCTGGATACTCAAACAAAAGCCAAACCTGCTTTTGAAAATCGTTTTTGGGCAGTACGCGCTCCTCCTCTTTTATAAACCCTTCATCCTCGCGGAATTTCTCCATGGCCTCCTCCCCGAGTTGGTAAAACTTAATCTCCTCTGAGAAAATATCAATGGGGACATTAACTGGTCTCCGGATGCGCCCTCCGGACTGGTAGTAGTAAAGGATGGCATCAAAGCTGGGTCTGTTCCTGTCGAAGAAGTACTCGTTCCTGAGTGGATCAAAGTAGCGCATCCTCTTCCTGGGGTCTCCCAGCAGCGTCTCTGGGAACTGGTTGAAAGTTTTCAGCTGCGTCTCGAAGCGCAAGCCGGAGATGTTGATGACCACCCTCTCGCAGCATCCCCGGCGGCTGCGCTCGTATCGCTCCGCCGACAGGTGAGGCGCGGAGAGCGCGGCTGTCTCCTCCAGCATGTTTTCCACCGTCATGACGTCCCTCCCCGCCTCTCCATAGCCCCGGCTGTCAGTCCCGTTCTTGCTCCTGTGCTTGGCTGGTGAGGGCGCCTGGATATCGCTGGAGGTATGCTGCTCATCCATACAGGTGGTTTTTTTTCCCCTCCCGGTGTTGTGGGGCGCGCAGAGAGTGCGCCGCGTCACTCCCAGCCAAAGCTCCCAGCTTTGGAGAGCTGAGGCGGGCGCCACTCTACATCTCCTCTAACCATCAACAACCTCTGCGCGTGCACACGGTGAAGCGCTTCACTCCCCCTCTGTCTTTTTTCTTCTTTTTTTTTTCTTCCTTTGTCAAATACACCAACACCCGCCCCCGGCGCGCATATGTCTGACAGACGTCCACCAGCCGCCCAATTAGAAATTAACTAGACACAAAAGAAGCCAGAAACACAAACACTTGACGGAGTCATCCTCACGTGCGGCGCCTTTATCATGTTGTTACGTCAAACGAGGCCAAAGCGCAAACATGAAACCAGAACATTTGCTGTGTTTAAATATCGAACATGACAAATTAAAAGAAATGCACATCGCCCGCCGCCTTTCATGTCAGGTCATCTATTTAGCCATTTTGGGCAAACCTGGAAAATAATGTGCACAATCACACTCATTTTCTCACGTGGTCAGCCTTTAGTGCATGTGTTGTGAAAGACTGTCTTCTGTTACTATACGAATTTCAGTATCTCGGACATTGACTGACTTACCTATTTTCCTGGCTCTGGTTGCCATCTTAAATTAGACTGACTCCAAAATGTAATTGGTTTGAGAGGTGTACACATTAATTAATTTCTGAGAGTTTCATTAAAATCCATTTAGTGGATCTTGAGTTATTTTGCTAACAGACAGACAAAGCTTACGTCAAGAGTTAATGATCAATTTTAAAAAGACACTTTGCTCAGTCTGTGAGTTTTTAAATGATGCTTGGGGGATCAGTCTCATCTACCACCATACATAATTTTGGCTCAGTAGCGTGAAAAATGTCTGAGTTATATCCACGTTCAAGTTTTCTAAAATCAGTTGAGTGTTGCATCCTTCTTAAATCAGGTTAAGCCCAAAAGTTAATCAGTTGTAGAGGTACATCCAGTGTTTGGTTTCTGAAAGTGTTATTACAATATGTTCAGTGGTTCATGAAATATTCTGCTAACAGACAAACACACTGAAAAAAATGAAAACAAACAAAACATTATTCATCATTCTTCAGCGGCGGGCGATAATTATCACCCCACCCTCCCAGAAGCATGAATATGAGCAGCGTATTCTCACGCTTGTTCTTTTGTTTCGTGTTTCTTTGTTGTTGTTGTTGTTGTTGAGGGGGTGTTGCTCTCCATGGTGCTGAAAACAAACCCACACCCTCTCTCTCCTCAGCAGCAGCGGCGAGTTCAGCTCAGCTGCTCGGCTCGTGTTTGTGTTCGTGTAAAGATGCAGCTTATTTAAAAAACAACAACACACACACACACACACACACACACACACACACACACANCACACACACACACACACACACACACACACACACACACACACACACAAGCTGTGAAACAAGTCGTAATATTTCCACTCAGGAAAACACTTGGCTGTTATGTAAAGAAGCGTGAGCAGTGTCAGCTGAAGCTGAGATTAATGAGGGGAAAAAAGTGAAATCAGAGTGATTTATGCTTTATTATTTATTGTGACAAGCCTCATCAAACAAGCCTTTCAATGCCTGTGGTGACGGATGACGTCCACATGAAAGGCTGCAGAGTCACTTCTTTCATTTTCATTACTGCACTATTCATTTTGATACACCAACATACTCAAAATCTATTTAAAGTTCATGACACTGAGAACAAAATGCATATAGTGTATACAGTATATCATGACTCACCAGCAAAGGTGAAAGGATGATGATGCCTTTGCTTATCTCTGCCTTATTATCTAATGGACAGTTGGACAGATTYAATCATTTTGTAAAGCAAAAACATGTCTTAAACTTTCTAATTTTTACCGAGAATGAGCTTAAATATGGCGAGGTAGTAGCTAATCGACGACAGATAACCAACTTAATTGCACATTTGTGCCTAAAACTTTGCAATTAACTGTTCATCATTTGTCTGTGAGCAAAATATTTCACAAACTACACAACTGATTAAATTCAAACTCTCAGAGATTGATCTTTGGGTGTAGATCTGAAAAACTTTTGGAGCCAATTTAAATCAAGATAGCTACAGCAGCTATTTATGGAAGAGGGTTAGGGCCACTGAAAAAGAAACAAATTCTGACTTTAATCTCAGAATTCTGAGAAAAAATTCAGAATTCTTTTCTTTAATTTTTTTCATTGGCCCTAATCCTCTTCCGTAGATATTCAGCATTAGCAAAATATTCCTCCACTTTTACATGTGTTGAGTTAAAACTCACTGAAGTGTTTCTGTTTGACTTTTTGTGACATCTCATGTAGAATTACAAGATGTCACTCAGAGATTATCAGACTCATTTTATTTTTCCTAACACGTATCATAAATTAAACTTAGAGCCTGGATTTGCAGTTTGTTTGTCATCTAAATATTAGACATGGTATAATTAATTAACCTTTATTTGACCAGGGAAATCCCACTGAGATGCAACACACACACACACAAGCCACAGGTCCAAAACGGAGTAAACTTGTGTACAATGAAAATACAAAGCAAAATAAAAAGAGAACACAAACTGTTCACAAATAATAAACAAATAAACAACTCAGCTCTGACAATTATTTAATCGTTTTTTGTTATTCTTTGAAGCACATTGCGACACCCAGACCAGAACACACAAACTCAAAAAGCCAACGTTCACACCACTCTGTATAAAAACAACCTCCCACTTCTCACAGTTAGCATGCAGGAACGGCGCCGCCAATATTTTCAGTCCTGAGGGTCTCCCTCTATCTTTCATGATTTATATTCTTCTCACTCTGGTTTTGCATCGGTTTTGTCTTCTCGCTGCGGCCCAACAGTTAGGTGACCTTTTCCTCTGCTAACTTAGATCCGAGACTGTCCCAATCACTCACCCAGACTTTCCCTCCGACTCTTCCCAATCCATCCTCCCTAATGATGCTGCGGGATCTAAAAGGGCATTTTACTTTACACCAGCTTAATGAAGTAATTCTCTGGCGGCAGCAGCGGTTTGATGGCTCAGCTGACAGTGTTGTCACAGTGGAAAGCTGTAATTTTAGCACCAAACATAAACACAGTGACTCAGAGTGGGTAGAGCAACTGATGTGGTAGTAAAATCGGGACAAAATAAGCTGAGGGAGGTGGGGGGAAATGATATTACCTGGCGTTTACCTGAGAAAACCCTCACCTGTTTCAAGTTTTACCATATTCCTGAGCAAAACTAGCAATTTAATAAATGAAAGCGCGTATTGAAAAACAAATGAGACAGTTCTGGTTGTGCAGAACTAGTTGCAATGCTTTTAAAAGCAGTCATTTCAGGTGACACGTCTGTGTGTCAGTGCATAGATGAATGGAAATGAAACTGTCAAAGTCATCACTGGCTGTACAACTGTGGTTAATTATGTAAAAACATTTTTTTCAATGGATCATCTTCTACGTTTTAGTTTTTAAAGTCAAAAAGTGGAGCACATCATACAGACATTTAGGCTAATGCACCTCAAATCACTGTCAACACAACCCACTTCCTGTTAAAAACGCAAACTTAAAATTTGTCATTTAAAATTACCCAAGGTGAGGGGGGGAGTTGTCATTTTCAGCAACCTCCCAGTGGTTTCAAATCAGTAAGCAAGGGAGGTTTTGTCTGGGTTCTCATCACCATGGCAACAAAACATCAAGTGTTTTGTAAAGAGAAAAGGAGATAAGTTGAAGAAGTTACATAATTTCCGGTCCGACTCGTGCGAGAGCGAGAATATGGGAGACTGGCTTTTCCCACGTTCCTCGCTGAAGCGTGAACACGTTGCATATGGAGAGGAGAAGGAAAGCGCCATTTTGTGTGTGTGTGTGTGTGTGTGTGTGTGTGTGTGTGTGTGTGTGTGTGTGTGTGTGTGTGTGTGTGTGTGTGTGT
>NW_013952658.1:0-10370 GCF_001266775.1 Austrofundulus limnaeus
AGAGAGAGAGAGAGAGAGAGAGAGAGAGAGAGAGAGAGAAGGAAATTCCCTCTTTATAGGTTTATCTCAAACCTGTTTCTGTAAAAATGTTGAGATCTCTACAGTCAGTTTACCTGTGTGTTTCTGTTAGCAAAATATCTCCTGAAACACAAAGAAAACCTGATTTAAACTCATTGGATCAAAAGATATTAACGGTGCTGTGTCCAAAATGACAGGCCGGGTCCTCCGGAGGACCCAGACTACCCGGTCTCGGCAGGCTGGGTCCTTGGTGGAAAACCAGAAAAGAAGAGGCTGTGAATTTGGACGGTCTAGCCTCCCCTCCTTACCCCGGCGTACGTCTTGTCACCTAGCAACTGTGACGACGCTAAACAAGCAAACTTAAATCAAAACTAGAAAAATATCAATACATTAGCATTATTAATATCACAAAACTATGAAATTAACTTAAAGGTATCATTTGAATGATAGCTTCGCAATAAGGCACAAATGTGTATGCAAATTACCCTAAGCGATACAGCACAACATGGAAAATTTCTAACATTCCACCCCTGATAATGTGATCCATTTATTCCACCCCAATCAACAAAATAGAAAACCTGTCTTCCATGGCAGACTGACCTGGTTACTAACAACATCCCTGCATATTAAGATTTAACCTTAGCTCATCAACAATTAAACCATACAAAGAACAGTAAAAACAAATCAACGAAAATGCTAAAACAGTTCTAAACATATCCTGCTTAGTGTGTCACTTCTATAAAAAGAATCAATAATTAAAAACATAAAGGAAAATCAAACAACATTTTACAAAAATCATTTACCATCGACTCATTAACCTACAAAAATCATGTCCGTCTGTGAGTGTAACTATTTCAGTTTTATCATTATATATCTAAAAATGTCAGCTAGAATTATCATTTTCAGGGCCTGGGTCTCCACATCAGTCGTCATCTGTGCCATATGGATATTGTAGTGGTGGCACTGGAGCGGCGTCCGTTGTCTGTACCATCTGGTACTCCATGGTGGGATGTTGGTGTAAGGTATTTCAAACAGTCTGGGAGATGGCCCTCAAGCAAAACATTCTAGTCACAGGGATGCCACATAAACAGCAAAAACCTAGTATTACCACCATAATCACTAATGGCATCACAATAGCAGACATCAGATTTTTCCAACCTCCAAAGATCTTCATCAACCATCCCTCCGTCTGTGTGGCAGCCCCTGAGAAATTGTTCATCTCCACAGACAAAGTTTGCAGACCTTTAACAGCCTTTGTAAATGACCCATCAGTTTCAGTATGTCCAGGAATAAATGTACAACAAGATGACCCAAAAAATGAACACACTCCACCTTGTTCTGCTAATAAATAGTCTAATGCAATGCGATTATGATAAGCCATTAAAGACGTTGCAGCCAACTGTTCATGCGCACTCTGAAGGGCATCCCTGGTCAAATTATAAAACCTCTGCAAAGAAAAATGAATAAAATTGATCCGATCCAAGTTTTTGTTAAGGCTGATCCAAGGTAAAATGCTTTCAAAGTCAGCTGCCACCTGATCGATCAATTTAAATTCAGTGGGAACCCCCCTTGGCACTCCAATAGCACCAATGTCCACTGGACTGCTTTCATATATGTCAAACTCATGTTTAACCCGGTTCAAGTTAACAACCTGCTTATCCAAGAGAGCCCAATGTTCCAGCAATTCATCAATCATGATATTTACAAAACTGAGTGGCGAGACCAGGGACACCTCTGCACACAGCCCACTCCAACCTGCTGGCAACACCTTTAACAAACGATTATTACCACAGTACCAAAATACATCCGCCCTAGACACATTTAACATTGTTGCATTCTCCCACAATGACACATCGATCACCTGTTTACACCAGGTCACATTCAGCTGTCCAACATCCATGCTCCTCTTCCGCCCCCTTCTGGCCAAACAAGTGAAACTGCCCTCCACCGCCTTGAACACCGGAGGCACGTCTGTTTTTGAAGACATAGGAAAGAAGTGTTCTAAATATTTACACTGAACTCATGGGTTTTCAGTAATATGCAATTGCAACATACAGAAAAAAAATTTGAAGCATTACTCAGAGGTGATGGAACCATTAATAGTGCTGGCCTTGCTTCTGCACATACCACACAATTTGACAATTTTGCTTGACTGGCTGCATTTCTGACAAATCTCAACCAATAATTGGTCTGAGTAACCCCCGTGTCTACAACAAGTTCCTCGCTAGAGCCCACATCAACTGTTAGCTCCAAGTCGTTAAGCTGCACCACATGAATATAGATTTTACCAACTGGGTCTCGTCCTTTCACCGCCAGCCCCATCAGCAGAAATCCAATATCTGTCACCTGTGGATTTCTCAAAGTCAGAATCATAGGGTTACAAGTAGAATCATTATTACACAGGCCCCCTTTGACTTGGTCTCTCCAAATGTCTAATCTGTCCTGAAAAGGAATCTTTCCCCATCCTCCTAACTGATAACCACACCCAAAGTCCTTGTTCAAATAAAGCATTATTTCACTCGGACAGACATATACTCTTGCTGATTGATAAACCCCCTGCTCTGAACCACACCCAATGACAGAGCACAGATCAAAGAAAATGGAAGCAGTTTGCCCCTCCCCAAAGGTAAATTTATAAGCCTCATAATGCACATCTGCTCTTTTCCCTCTGCCTTTCAAAAATTCCAGCAGATCCCTGTTTGAGACATTGGCTGTGTCCAAAACGACAGGCCGGGTCCTCCGGAGGACCCAGACTCCCCGGTCGCGGCGGGCCAGGTCCTTGGTAGACCGGGAAGACCGGAAAAAAGAGGCTGTGAATTTGGACTGTCTAGCCTCCCCTCCATACCCTGGTGTACATCATGTCACCTAGCAACTGTGACGACGCTAAACAAGCAAACTTAAATCAAAACTAGAAAAATATCAATACATTAGCATTATTAATATCACAAAACTATAAAATTAACTTAAAGGTAACATTTGAAGAACTAATTAACCCGCTGTAGGTTCATGTTTATCTCACATTTTTTTAATGACAAAAATAATATTTAAAAACATGTCCATACAAATGATAAAAGTATTAGAATTACAACCGCTAAATTTTTTTAATTTTTATATCACCATATTTTTATTTAAAATGTATTCTTTTCTCTCGCTTCGTCCGCTATTACTAGCTTAAAAAAATCTCCGGTCTGGCCACAATGCATTATGGGATACGCTGGGCCGGGAAGGATCCATCAGACCCGTCCTTCGATTCGGGCCAAAGGAAGGACGTATTTGTCGGCCGCATCGGAGGAGTCTTCGGTTTTGGACGTCCTTCGTCGTGGCGCTGTGAAGTATGCGGCCGACGAATTCGACCTTCGGAGGACCCGTCCTGCCGTTTTGGACACAGCCATTATGCATTTTTTCAAACACAAAATCATCATAAGAGGGCAGATCAGTTATGTTATCATGGATTAGGCCAGTCAGGTTAGTTGTCAGGTTAGTGTGCATTTCATCATTTTTTCCTGTGTCTTGCATCCCACATGTTAATTCAAAACAGCAAATAAACAAATAAAAATAAAAACAGACATTTCCCCCCGGAGCCATCATCAATCTCATATGATGGCTTCAGTTTTTGCCCTGGGAAGAGAGACTTACCGAGTCAAACGAGAAGAGAGCTGCAGGTTTTGTGAGACAAATTTAATTTAATTTGGAAGCTTGTCACTTCAATTCAAAAATACTTTATTGATCCCAGAGGGAAATTTGGTAACACAGACTGGCTTAATTTACTTCCTTCACTGCCATTGCTAAACTACAATGAACATCATCATTCATAACTCCTTCTTCTGTTCGCTGATTGGCCCGGTTGAAATTCTACTGGAGAAATCCTTGTCTGTGGGAGAAATCCCAGACAGAGCAGAGAAAAGAGATTAGTATTTTGTGGAAATTTTTGTGATCATCTTTTATTTGCTTCATTCATAAAACATGCTCTTTCTGCTTCTTTGAGCTAGATTCATCATTTTCAGCTACCTTTTATCTACTTTTCTGATAAATTCAGCTTTTTGACTATTTTTTAATAAATTGCTAATTTTTTTGTGTCTTAAGTCTTTATCTATTTTTGCAGAAAATGCAAATTCTCTAGTTATTTATGTGCCTTCTTCTGTTTTCATTAAACAATCGTGGTCACCACTTCCGTGGTTTACATTTATGAAAGTTTACATTTATGTAGGGTTAAAGAAAAAAAACACTAATCAAAACAATGCCAAAGCCAATGTGTGCAGTGTTCACAGCTATAGGTGGTCCAACAAAATATTAGTGTCTGACCTTGTTTTTGGTGGCGACTTTTGTTTGGCTAGGTAATTAAATGCAACCAAACAATTCGACTCTGCCCACTGAATGAGTTTGCCATCTTATTGTTAAATGTTTTTCTCTGGTCCTTTGCAGATGTCTAAGCATTACACCCAGGAACTTGGGGTGTACACCGAGGAAGAGGCCACTCATCTCAGGGAGAGTGAACACAGGCGATCAGCCAGGGAGCAAAGCCGGACCTCGGACCTGCTGGAGTACAAAGGATGTTGTGCCAAGCGCCGCAGTAAGTGCTAAATCACAAGCACTCACACAAGCACTCTTATAGCCTGCAACTTGAAAAACTGATGTGTATTAAGTACTTAAAAGAAATAACTAAGTAAAATACCTTAACAGAAAATGACTTTGGTAAAAATGATTTTCTCTGATAAGATAAGTACTTAAGTAAAAGTCATAAAACTGCTTTCAATGATGGACTTTGTGAGTTATATATATATATATATATGTATTTGTATACGCCAACAATGGACCCAATATAGCCATGCAGTCTCAGCAGCTCCACTTGTTGCTCACTGTGAATAAGGCAGAAAAATAGTTTGAGCAACAGGCATCTTTTTCGTAATTATCACCTGCAGTGTTGGATTGTGTTGAGATGTTCTAGTCTGGTCAGTGGGGTGTTGCCCGGTATCATGAAATGGTATCATCTGTAATTCGTTCAATTCAAGTTAACAGGATCAGGTGGCATCCTTTTGGTGTCAAGCAGCTTTTAGGCCATGACAGAAGCTGTTTGATTCAAAAGGATCAACATTATGTTCTCACAAGAGCCTCTAAATTCTCAAACTACATATCAAGACAACAATCAGACAGCAGTAACCTGACCTGAATTTGACTGGGCATACATTTCACCTGCTGAAACGCATGACCCAAGAACAAGCAGGAACTGAGAGAGGCCTGACAGTGCATCACCAGGGATGAAAGCCAGCGTCTGGTCAAATCTCTGTGTTCCAGACTTCTGGTTGTAACTGACTGCAAAAGATTTGCAATTAAGTATTAAAAATTGAAAATTTGATTTCCATCCATCCATCCATTTTCTGTACACGCTTCTTCCTTTTCAGGGTTGCGTAGGTCACTGGTGCCCATTTCCAGCAGTCACAGTGCGAGGGGCGGGGTACACCCTGGACAGGTCGCAAGTCCATCACATTTGATTTATAATCATTAATTTGTCCATTTGTCTATGAATAAGTGTGAGGCACAAACGTGAACTGTTGTAAGTTGTATATCATTCACCTGATTTGGATGTAAATAACTTTAAATAGGTTAAAAATGGTTAAATTTTCAATGTCCCACTACTGTATATACAGACCTGAAGTGCTTTGAGTATTCTGTTTGGATAGAAATATGCTATATAAGTACAGTCCATTTACCATTTAATTTCAATTTGAAGTACCATTTGAATTAACAAAGGCTACATGTGTTTGTCTTATTGCTTTGGGCACTTCATCCATTGTAAAATATTGAGCAGTGTGACCCCTGAGTTTTGTTTTCCTGCAGTAAAGAGAACATGTCAGGAGAGTTTGAGGGTGAACAATAGACACACTCATATGTTCATGGATATAATGAGTCACCATGAAATTAATGTTCAGTTTTGGCAATTAGTCATAATTAGTGACTGTTTGTTTGTCTCACATCAAGTGTTGTCCAATGCACTACAATCAATTAGCTTCCTGTGGTGAGTACAACAGATCTGATTGGTTTATACATACACACATTAGTTTATGTTTGCATGCATGATTGTTTTGCTTTGTATTGTGTGCATTTGTTTTAATATTTGTGCATGTATTTTTAATATACATTAAACCATTTTTGTATTAAGCTTCTGTTGTTGCAGGTTTAACTGTCATAGTACATAGTAATGACACAAACAAGAACTTTTTCAAAATGTAGTATTTACTATAATCTCTTCCACATATACTTGATGACAAATTGGTTTTGTTCTTTGCTTTTACTTTTCTGTAATTGGGTCTGAAAATAAAAACTGACTGTTCCTGTTAGACCTGTAACCCAACATGAAAATCTCATGGTATAATCTGAATTATGTTTTTGTTTTTGCTAGAAGATTTTAAATGTGTGGAATAGATTATATCCATATAAAAGTTTTTTGGATGTTCTGTGCAAACAATCACAAACTGTGAGACAGAATCATGTCACGGTCTGTAGTGTTTGAAACCCAAGTGCAAAGCAGGAACTCAAGGAGGCTCGGGTAAAAAGTAAGTGATTTATTTAACACAAAAATAAAGAGCTGTTGAGGCAGCCAAAATATACTCAGAAAAACCAAAGAATCTCAGGAAAGATCACAAGGAGGACTGAAACACAGTTAATGCTCTGCTACTGGAGCCACAGAGGAGACAAACATTTAAACTGATGACAAATACTTGGGAACAGACGGTGAGGAACAGGTGGGCTGGAGCAGAACAGCGAGAGAAACACTAAGAAGCTGAACACTCGGGAGGGTAAAGTAAAATACAAATACAAGGATCATAAAGAAACAAAAAAGATCAAATAATAAACTCTTAAGTTTACAAACAGCAGCTCGATCCAAGTAAACACTTAACTTACATCATAAGAGCCGTGTTTTTCTGTGGTTGGTGTAAAAACGTAGAACCCTTTTGGAAATTACTGACTTGTCCTGTTCATTTCAGGCTGTGTCATGTGCAGTAATTCATCACCCATAATTCATCATGTACACAAAAGTGTTTGTTTTTGTCATTCCAGATTTATTTCCTCATTTTCTTTCAAAGGTTTAACAGAATCACAACGTGGCATGTATCAGTGGACTGTGGATCTAACATGTTAAATTGTCTTCATGCTGTCCCTGCAGTCTGTACGGTTCGCTGTCGGAGGTTTCTCGTCTCACTAATTGAAGAGGACTGGATCTTCCTCATTCTGCTGGGGTTCCTCGTGGCCCTTGTGAGCTGGGTGGTAGATTTAGGGATTCACATGTGCTTCAAAGGTGAGTGAGGAAGGACAGGAGATCAGCTTTTATGAAGAAATAATGTTCTAGCAGATTAGAGGTTTATAAGAAAGTGGCATTAAAGTCTCTTTTTTTGTGTGTCTTTGATCAAAAAGGCTTCGCCTTGATGAGCATTTAAGAACACTTCAAAATTGTTTTCTATTTAACAAGAAGCAATTTCATGTCTGCCAACACAAGTCTTCTTTAGTTAGGAATATATTTCAAGGTTTGCTTGGTAAGAATGATGCTGACCTACATTAGTTATTAAAGCAAATGAAATAAATACTCTGAGCTAACATAATCTCTAAAAGCCCAGTCAAAACTAATTTTAGTTTCAAGAATAACAAGATCTGGTAAATTATTGTACTGAAATTTGAGGAAAGCAGTGGAAGTTGATACTAAAGATGCTCTGCGTGTGGTGAGAACTTCCTGAAGGGGTGTAAACAAAGAGGCTGAAAGTGTGTGTAGCAAGTAATTGTTAAAAATGGGAAACAAAACCTGATTGACCTCAAGATTAGAAGGATTTAGAGCTGATTACTTCATTTTTTATGTTCTAAACTGACATCCATACTTGCAATAACTTGCAAACTGATTCGAGTAAAGCTAATAATGGCAAACTACATGAAATTAGCCTTGTAGCCAATAGATAAAAGTTGAAAAACAACCATCATATCTGTGCTGTTGTATGGCTTTGTCAAAAATAAAACATTTAATTTTCTCGTTTCGGATGGAGGACGGTTGGAAACTGGCGTATATCGTAAGCCCACCCACACAGACCAATATTTGCGTTTTGACTCCCACCACCCACTGGAATACTAGTTAGGAGTGATCAGGACTCTGTACCACAGAGCAGACAGTGTCCCTACAAACCCAGGAGCCAGGGAGAAAGAGAAATCACACACACGACAGGCCCTGGAGCAGTGTGGTTATCCTGACTGGGCTTCCTGAAAGCAGACAGGAAACACAGACAGGATTCCATGCAACCTTCAGGTGAAAATGAAGACCCCAGACCCAAACCAGTGGTTATTCCATATGTTGCGGGTGTTTCGGAGAAACTGAGACGTTTATTTTCTAAACATGATGTCCCAGTGGCTTTCAAACCCCAAAACACATTACRRCAAAGGCTGGTTCACCCCAAAGATCCGGTGCCCCGGCACAAACAGAGCAATGTTGTATATGCTGTTAAGTGCCAGGAGGACTGCGACCAGTTATACATCGGGGAAACAAAGCAACCACTGTTCAAAAGAATGTCCCAACACAGACGAACTCTGCAGTTTTCACTCATTTACAGGCCAGCGGTCGAGAGGAACGTTGGTTTGAGAGAGGAGTAAAAGAAGCCATTTTTGTGAAGAAAGACCGTCCAGCATTAAACAGAGGTGGAGGCCTCCGTTTTCAGTTGTCCCCCTCCTACAGCGGCCATTGCCAGTATCACTCCACCCTCTGTTAACAATAGGTGTTAATTAGGTGTCAACAATAGCCATGTGATGTGAGTATCAGTCACATGGAGGCAGTGCTTAAAAGCCTGAAATTTGCCTGAAACTCTCAGACTGAAGAAGTCTCTTGGAGGAGAGACGAAACGTTTCATTAGAGAAGAACCCGTCCAGAGGACCTATACAGTTTTTTTCTTTTTGATTTTTTACCTGGATTACTGAGATGCATCAGGACATTTAATTTGCTGTTCTGAGTACTACAAATCAGTGTCTTTACTCTCAAAATGATGTGGAAAAACCTTAAATGAGATTTTACCACAGAAAGTTCTTGAATTTTTATTGGATATTTACAAAACTATAAATTTTCATAATTTGTATGTCTCTATTATAATTTCTTGTTTTAAATAAGTAGTTTATTACACCTTGTTGCTATATTGTAGTTATTCTTGCTGCCATGACTACTACTACTACTACTACTACTACTACTACTACTACCGGTACTTGCTTACCTTCATGTGACTGTAGGTGAAGTGTCAGCCTGAGCTCTGTGTTTATGTCCGCAGGACAAAAGTGGCTGTACGAGGCTGTGGACAGCAACGTGTTCCTGCAGTATCTGGCCTGGGTCACCTACCCTGTAGTCCTGATCACCTTTGCTGCCGGCTTCATTAAGATCCTCGCCCCACATGCTGTTGGTAGGATACACAAATGTGCAACAAACTAAGCTTGCACACTATTGAATTATTCATTTCAAAACACAAATGAAGACACTCAGTTTTGCATTAGAAAGTCAATAAACTGCATTACAACTTTTCCACTTATTGCACACACTCACAACGGGCCTCATGCAAGAACATGTTCGTATTCTTATCCTAAATTTCTCTTACTTTTGTTCGTACAAAGGGTTCGTACGAACATGTCACATCAGATTCAACAAACTCTTCTATCTTCAGGAAAAGTGTGTAAATGAGCTGCGTAAATTCACCTGTTCGTATCCAGCTGCTCGTGCACGCGAGAGGAGATTAGCATAATTACCACCCCAAAAACACCATAAAAGGCTGTTTCCTGCCTCAGATATCAGAAAGTGTCCATTCATGAAAAAATGACAGCGAAAATTAAAAAGAAGAACTTTACAAGTTCAGAGATTGAAGTCCGTCTGTCAGAGATCCAGAAAAGAAAATCTGTCATTTTTAGCAGGTCAGCTGTGGAATAAAATGAGCTGCTAAAAGTATAAACAACTGTGTTAAATCATTTTCATTTATTCAGAAGCCACACCGTTGCGCACCGTACCGCACACCCCCCCACCCCCGTGCCGCGTGGTCGCCGGTGGTCTCAGATGCAGGTTTGAAATAAGCATTTTAAAATGTTTTCAAAATATGTCTGGCACTTTGGAGAAAMCCCAGGACTCGCTGGAGGGATTATTTATCCCCTCTGGCCTGAGAACGTCTCGGAGTCCCCCAGGACGAGCTGGAAGGTGTCGCTGGGGAGAGCGGGGTCTTTCTGCTGCTGCCCCCGCACCTGATAGCGTATAAGCCGGCCGGACGGACAATTTATATTGTTAGTCTAAATTATTACATTTAAAATTATAACTCTAATTCAAGCATAATAGCCTATTGTGAACATAATTATGG
>NW_013952658.1:12418-13796 GCF_001266775.1 Austrofundulus limnaeus
CCTTCTCCTCTCTGTCAACGCTCTCTGGTTTCATTTAAAAGAGTCGATCATCAGATATTGTCCAAGATTAACCTTCAGGGTGGATATAGCTCGCTAGCAGTCTCACACTGATGACCTAGTTGATGTCATTATTTACCCAGAATGCTTTGCATGTAAATAAAATGGCCCCGTCTGTGTAATATATTTTTAAACTTTTAGTTTAAAAATGATAAAAAATGAATAGCCTACCTATTTCTACAGTCTTTATTTTACAGTTAAAGTATATGTTTATTATATAAAGTCTAATGTTACAACTAATGGGGGATCCCTTTAATAAATCCCTCCTACAGTCTGGATCAGGGGTTCCCAAACTTTTCTATGCAATGACCCCCGAAACAGTATTAACTTCTGCCTCAGGACCACCCTTTCAAACCAATAAACAAGTGTCACCTGGTGCCACACCCACCCCATCCACCCCCAGGGGGCCTCAGCCCCTACTATGAAAAACACTGGTTGACAAATACAACATTTGAAATACATCATTGAAGATCGTCAGTTTTTTTTTTTTTCAAAAAGAAAGGTCAAACCAAACCTCAAATGTTCATCCAACAAGTGCTTAGTATTAAATACAGTCTCTGATTATCTTCAGGAGCCAATCAAGTTCAAGATGGCAGCTGCAGCCAAGTTGTCTTAGAAAACACAAAATGGTTATAATGCAATCAATTTTACGTATATTATTCTAAAATGTGGTATGACAGTAGCTGAGTGTAACTTCTTCCAACTGCTACTCATTGCACGAGACCTTTCTGTAAAACTTAATTAATTATACTGTATATAAATGTCAGCATTAACTCAGCCTGTTTGAAATTAACTGCTGGATGGATTTTATTGAAACTTTCAATAAAGCTGGGTTGGTATCTTTAAGGCAGCAGTAGGAGGTGGGGGAGTTGTCCTTTAATGAGTGGGTTTCCGGTTCCAACCCCAGCTCAGTCCGTCTCAGTCATTGTGCCCTTGGTAGTGATCAGAGGATTCAGTGGTACTGGTGCGTAGTGGCCTCATTTCTGTCTGTGGCTAAAATTAGTCCACTCCAAAAGTATTGGAACAGCAAGTTCAATTCATTTTACGGGCCCTGAGATGATTTTTTTTCTTTTGTGGTTGTAACTCAGAGTCTTTCACAAAAATTCACCTATTCCTTGTCTGTCCTGCAGGCTCTGGTGTTCCAGAGATGAGGACAATCATGCGGGGAGTGGTGCTGAAGGAACATCTCAGCTTTAAAACTTTTGTGGCCAAATTCATTGGCATCATCTTTGTTCTGGGCAGTGGCATGCCTCTGGGCAAAGAGGTAACACACACACACACACACACACACACACACACACACACACACACACACACACAC
>NW_013952658.1:14120-16152 GCF_001266775.1 Austrofundulus limnaeus
CACACACACACACCCCTCAGGTCCTGTGGTTGTGCAGCAATGCAGCAGCATCTTGTAGTTCTGATTCATTGCAGGCCTTACTTCATACTGGAGCATCACACTTCTAATTCTTCCACTTTTAATCCCATCAGTTCCAATTTGAACTGCATCCTGTGAATTTTAAGACTCTCTGCAGACCTTCTTCTTATTGATGTGTTTTCAAAGAGCTTCAACAAGCTGTCATATGTGACTCACAACAAAAAGGAGGCTAAAGTGGTGCTTAACCTGAAGTGAATGCACTTGTCTCATGTCTTTTATGTCTCTTTTTGTCAGAGTCCTTTTGTCCACATAGCCGGTTTGTGCGCTGCTCTCCTCAGCAGGTTAACCTCTCGGTTTGGAGGAATCCATGAGGTGAGATTTTATCTTTTTTAAAACGCATGTGTTTTTCTTATATTTACCTTTTGTCCTTCCCTTTTATTTTTGATGACACCAACAAAAAAAAGTTCAGAGCATGGAACTTGGAAATACTCTGTCTGTCTTGTGAGCTAGATAATTAGAAAAAAAAAAAAGTGAATTACTGACTTTTTTTTTGGTGTGTGGCTGCATTTAGACATAAGAAAGGTCACTATTGAAAACTGGGTGGCCATGTCAAAATTTCAAATGGCCACCACAGACATGGCTAATCATCATCACCATCATTTGAAGAAACTATGAGGAAACTATGTTTTTAGTTTTAAATTGTTTTAAACTAAAGTTTTGACTGGGGTGTCTGAAAATTAATGACCACCTCCCGGCTCCTCCATTGCAGCTGGCGGTGGATAAAATAGCTCCCTCTGCCAGCCAGGATCCGTCACTCTAAACTGAACAGGCAAGCAAAACAAAGCAAAACAAAAATTCTATATATACAGTTAACCTCTTTAGCCCCTCTTTCAACTTCTGTTAACTTAAGATCAATCAATGGAATAGAAAACAGAAAATGCTGTTTGAATGTGGGGCTCAAGTAGCTAAGTCCTACTCATTTCGAATAGCTTTCACTAAAAGCATTATGGTTTATTTGAGTTCCCTGTTCAATTCCAGTTTGGTATGATGGCGTATTAGGGCCATTTTTCAGATGGAAAAACAAAAGGAGTAAATCTCCACCCAAAGATTTTCAGATTAATTTCAGAAATTTTCAAGAAAAAAGGAAATTTTCTGAGCTCCAAAAGTTGTGAATTTGCAAGAATTCTTTTTTGAAAAAATAAAAAACTTGAGAGGGAAAAAACTGTGAAATTTCCATGATTAAAGTAACATTTTTTTTAATGTTTGAACTAAACATTTTCTGACTTTGTAATGTCTAACTAGACATTTACAAACCTGGACTAGATTGTTCTGCACCAGGGGCGGTACTAGGGTCGGGGCCACAGGGGCATTGGCCCCTGCTGAAATCTGATTGGCCCCCTGAAGTGCCCCTGTCCTGTCACTCATCTGTCCTTTGTCTGAGAGCAGTGATGGTGGATGCAGTTCCCTGCCCAAACACTAGAGGCGCTAATGAGTCAAACAGTAAAGTCCAATGAGGTACACTGAATTTACTAGAGAGGCAACCCCCATCAAGAGGATGGGGCCAAGTTATGCTAAGCGCGACACCATCTTGAAACAGTCTACTTAAAGGGATGGAGCTATTCAAATTATGTAAACAACAGGTTTTTTTTTAGAGTAGCCCCGATTTACATGTACTCTAAAACACATTTACACACAGATAGTTGAAAGAAAAAGTTTATTTTACCATATTATTTGAACTATAAAAAGTTATTTTAGTAACAACGTAGTCAAAACAAGTAAAAGAAAGTATGCTAAAATTACATTGTCAAAATGCAATACAAAAAGCAAGGCTTAAAGCATCATTTTGAAAATATTGTTTAGAAATACACAAACTAAAAAAATTAAAGAAAAAAGAAAAAATAAATAAATTGTATATGTCTTCTGGACGGGTTCTTCTCTAATGAAACGTTTCGTCTCTCCTCCAAGAGACTTCTTCAGTCTGAGAGTTTCAGGCTACATTCAGGCTTTTAAGCAC
>NW_013952658.1:18728-24794 GCF_001266775.1 Austrofundulus limnaeus
GTGCTTAAAAGCCTGAATGTAGCCTGAAACTCTCAGACTGAAGAAGTCTCTTGGAGGAGAGACGAAACGTTTCATTAGAGAAGAACCCGTCCAGAAGACATATACAATTTTTTTCTTTCTGATTTTTTACCTGGATTACTGAGATGCATCAGGATAAATTAAAAATAAAATACAAAATTGTGTTCAATTATAAGATTGACAATCATTTATAAAATAAAAGCAAGTCCATAGTTATTCTGTATTTTATTGTGTTTTTTATTTTTTTTCTGTATTGTTTAATTATTGACGTTTGAAGAGAATGAGCTTAATCAGTTTCTGACAAACAGACTCTTTCTGTGAGGTGTGTAATCTGGCAACGTTTCTACCTGATGGTGTACTAACTGTTCAAAAGGAGTTGGATGAGGTCAAAGTAATGGTTGTCCATGCCATATTGAGAGCCCACTATATGTTTTCCGACGCACAATGGATCAATATCCCCACAATCATTTTTTACATAGACCAGCACTCTGTGTTGGGAGCAGACATTTGTTGCATTGGAAATGTTCATGAAAAGTCTGATGCCTTTTTCWGCTGCAGTTAAAAGGTGCACTACACCTTGTGAGTGTGAAACAAGCCCACCTTTATTTTTCATTTGAAGCAGCTGATACAAATCATCACATTGAGGTTAGACAGCATTAGAGACCAAAGATGATTTACACACATCACAACACAACTCAGTTACAATCTGACGCACCATAAAACCTGCAATGTTATGATGTTCATAGCAAACAGAGCAAGTTTTGGTGAGATCCATGTGCTGTGCGTGTGGTTGATGTTGTTGTCCATAAAAGTAGACTCACCTGCTTTGTGTGGCATGACATCATTGACCCGGAGACACTGTGTGCTGTCCATGAAGACAACATTTCCAGCCAAAGATTTATTTATTTATTTTTTTATTTACTGTTATTTTACCAGGCAAATCCCATTGAGATCTCAGATCTCTTTTTCAAGGGTGGCCTGGGCCTGAAGGCAACCTATTGTACATGTTTTTGTGTTGTGGGGGAAACCGGAGTACCCGGAGAAAACCCACGCAAGCACGAGGAGAACATGCAAMCTCCGCACAGAAAGACCCCAGGTCCGAACCGGGGATCGAACCCAGGACCTTCTTGCTGTGAGGCGTCGGTGCTAACCACTGAGCCGTCGTGCCGCCAAAGATGGTGATACCCCGCTGTGCACAATCATCTTATGGAAGATTGCCATGAACTGACGACAGCTTGGGTTGCTGTTAAATCCGCCTGCATAATCACACATACTAAATATCACTAGGTCTGTTAACTAGGTTTCACAAATCATAGCCCAAAAGTACACTAGTTGGGTGCATTGTTCTGGACTCTGGAATGCATTGGCATTGCAAGTTTAAATAATAGGACCTAATGACTATGCAAGTAGGTCTTACAAGAACACATTTGCTCTGGGGAGGTTACATGTAGCACAAGTGGATGTGTGCAAGGACAGGATTGCACAGTTAGTTTTAAAAACAAAGATGACACTGGAATCAATTAAGAAAGATAAAAATATTACTTCATGTGAAAAATAAATATATTTACTGTTACAGAGCTTTATTAAGCAGCCCACAAAGCAAATGTCAGGGTATTTTTCTCTCTTTTTTCTGTTGCTTGATAAATTTAGATAAATAACAATGTGTCTGTTGTGTAAATATTACACACTTACTGTTACAAAACTTTAGTAAGCAATCAGGAGTACATATCAACACTTCTGTCTTTGTTTAATGGCCCACCTTGACTCAACAGAAATACAAAAACACAAACAAAAAGTTTAATTTCACCCTCCAGCAGTGGCAGATTTCATGTAGTTCACAACTGATTTTGATCCATTTCTTGTCAATAATAATTCTGAACCTAAACACAATGCTAAACACAGCCTTCTTATTTAAAAGAAAAAAAAACTTACAGATGAAATGTTATGAGGTCCGAACATTTTCCACTACCATTGGTGCAAGCCAACGCTGCACAGTGACACAGCATTGCGGGTCTGTGTTCAATGGTTGAATGACTGTATCAAGATGGAGTCACGTTTAGCATACCCAAAGTCACGTTATAGCTCCTCTAGTAAATATACCTCATTGGTAAAGTCCAGCATGAATCAACCTTACAGAAGTCTTATTCTCTTCTTTAAAAGACTTGAAGAATTTTGCAAAAATGTCTTCCAACTGGCAAACAATGGCTTCATTTTCTCACATCCTTTGAGAATATTTTATCCATGTACAGTAAAAATGCATGTAAAAATGATAAGGACAATTTAAGCTTTTTTAATAACATTACATTATGTATTACAATTGTTTGTTGCATAGTGGAGGAAAAAAATAGCTGATCACATCTGCCTTGTCCTTTCTGAAAGCAGCCCTCACCTCACATGGATGAAGTGTGATTAGAGATAGAAGAAAATAAATCTAACTTCTGTCATGTGAAAAAATGAGTGCTAAGTGCTGAATGACTGCTGAAATTTATTAAAAACCCTGAATTGTTAAAAGTAAATCAAACAGACCAAAAACTAAGCTAAACAAAACACAATCTAAAAGGGTCTACTAAAACTAATAGTAATAAAACAATAGCAAAGCTAAAAGCAGAGCTAAAAGGAGCAAAACAGTAGCTAAAATTAACCTAACATATTTTAAAACTAAAATAGGCAAAACAGATGCTAGTGCTAAAACCACCAAAACAGTAGTTATATTAGCACAACTAGCTAAAAGTCAATTGGAACACAATCTAAAAGGACCAGAATATTATATGAAATGAGAAAAACCTATGTAAATATAAGCAAAACAAGTTCAGGTTAAAATAATCAGAAAAGTATAAAATCGCCAAAAATGAAGCTAAAAAACACAGAATGATGGCAAAAATCTAAAAAACCAGACAATGGCTACAAGTAAATATCTACAAGTTGTAAAAATGTAGCAATACTGTTGTGGAAATCTTATCTGATGTAGACAGTCAAAGCAGCAGCAGAACAGCTATTCAAAAAGTTTAAAATATTTTTTTTTCAAAAAGCTGTGCAAAGCTAAGATAAATACTAAAATACTAGGTAAAGAAAACAAAAGTGAGAACACACTGTTTCCAATTGAGTGCTTTGATTTATGAATGCGTGAAATAGTACAATGTATACGGAAATAAATTGCTTGAAAAAACATGAAAACCATGGGAATACAACAAGAGCTTAGCTCTCTTATTAATACCAGAGAAAAGAGGAGGAAGCTGTACAGAAACAACAAGGCTGATGAAAAAGATGAATAACAAGTGCAGGTGAATTTTTGATGAAGGAAGAACAAAAATAATTTATTAAACTGGTAAAAAGAACATTTTAGAAACACCTGAGGCTGCAGCTTGATGCATTTAATCTAACTTTTATTATGGTCCAACTCTATGCCTTTTTTGTTTTGTAGTTACAGTCACAAAAAATGCTTTTAAATGATTAACAAAATGCTAAATTTCTTTCTAGCTCTTAATATTGTTTGCTCGTTGACTTCCAGTGATCATTTATTTTTTTAAATACTTACTTTTATTTTTAACAAGTCGCATCTTTATTTTATGTACAGTATACAACTTACGCCTTAGCTCAAATTTCATTTCAGTGGAGGAGTGAAAGTTTCATCCACTGAGAGAGGAGTGGGTGTCCTGAAGGAGACAGAAAAAGTATTTGATTCTCATCTTTCTTAGTGAGAAGATGTAGCATAAATGTTAAAAAGATGGGATGTTTTGAAAGTATTACTGAGGGCAGTGGGAATGAAAAACTCCCTCCCTTGCACCAACAATATTACTAAAACTAAAGATGAAAACAGCACTGGGAAAACATGACTTTGCCTAAATATTTTAGTCACAAACTGGGAGAACATGACTTTGCCTAAATATTTTAGTCACAAACAGTGACTAAAATTCAACTCCATCTATCCACTGGACTTTATTGTTTTTGGAGAAACATAGGTACTAGTGCCATCTGACTCACTCTTTGGGAAAAAAACATGTAAATCTCTTATTATTGGCAGCTGAAACATGCTGTCCCTAAAATATCCCTGTGCCCAATAAGAATGGCTATATGCTGGGACAACGGGGGCGCAGTACCCCTTTAAACATATGCTTTGCCTCCTCAAATCAAATCTACCTATGCACGTGCTTTTATCTGTCTCTTCTCTGCTCCACAGTGTTGTGTGCCCTGCTATCTGCTGGCAGCAGACCCCCCCCCAACCCCCACCCCCAGTAAACAACCAATCACTGTTTAGTATGCAAATGAGCCCAGATGCGGTGTCAAATTTCTCCCTCTGTCCGCCTCCTGAGGTGGCAGCAGTGAAACTAGGAGCAGTGAAACTCCATGACCAGAGTTAAAATAAGGCTCAGGCTCCAATGTTTTCAGGATAATCACAGCCATTGCTTACCGGTACTTCATCAGCATTTTAAAAAGTGTTGCTCCTGTAGCAGTGATGCTGCTTGTAGCTACCTCAGAGAGCAGCTGAGGAGAAAAGAGGAGATTTTTCATTAGTTAGGTTTCTCCTAAAACACAATGAAAAATGTTCTGCTCTATATACAGTATGTTGTGTTTGTTAATTCTGCTTGTTTGAGAAAATTCTTGTTGAATTTAAAATTTTACATTATTTGTTTATTTGTTATTTGTGATAATTTTTAGGAGGTTACAATTAGATTCAACTCAATAGAGCTAGACAACTAGCATGTACATTAGTTAAGAGGCCCACTGACTGTAAAATAATTAATTTAATGTAAGTACTATAATAATTTCATATTAAAATGTGTATATGAGTAAACAAAAATATCAGAAAGCTGTGTGTTTTACAGGTGTACCAACAGAATAAAAATGGCAAAATGTTTCTCATCTCATAAGTGATTTTACCCTTTTTTACCTCGATACCAATCCTATCTGACAAGAACTGATCTAATAAAGCAACAGTTTAAAAATAAAAAGTCTATAAAGCCGATGTGATCACTGTTAATTATTGAACTGGATAGCAGATATTAGCTTACGTAAAAAAATTATAATTAAAAAAAACATCATTTCCCCTTCATCAGTCTCTAGACTGTATGGTAGAGTGGCAAAGAGAAAAATCACAGTTGAAAAATATTAGTTTGTGTAATTACTGTTAATTATTGGTTTGGTCAGTACTCTTGTTCTTGGTTTTGTTGTGTGTACAATACATCATCAGTGGTCTAGGTGTTGTAGGTTGCTCTTTAGGGTTTCACTTTTTGTGTCCTTTTGCATGAATTCCTGAACATGTTCAAAATTCAAGGAACATGCTTTGAATGCAGAGAATATCAGAATCCCCACAGATGGTTAAAGATCTTTACAGATTGTCTCAGTGCCATTGGCTAGCTAAGCACAAACAGTTACAACCCAGAGAGATGCTACAGGTGTTACACATGAAACTAAAACACCTGTAATTTTAGTGTGGGAGGTTTCATGGCTAAATTGGACCAGTCTGGTGGCCATTCTTCATTAATTGCACATTGCACCAGTAAGAACAGAGTGTGAAGGTTCAATTAGCAGGGTAAGAGTACAGTTTTGCTCAAAATATTGCAATGCAAACAACATTATGGGTGACATACCAGAGTTAAAAAGAGGACAAATTGTTGGTGCACATCTTGCTGGTGCATCTGTGGCCAAGACAGCAAGTCTTTGTGATGTACAGTATGAAGAGCCACAGTTTCCAGGGTAATGTCAGCATACCACCAAGAAGGAACAACCACATCCAACAGGATTAAGGCCCAGTCCCAATATGCTCAGTGCACACCCTACGCCCCTCTGTAAAGTGTGGATTCAGTCGAAGTGCACATAAGTGTTCGAGTGCGCAGGTTACAAGTGTGCAAAAAAATTGAGAATTGGGACAGTTCAGATAACATCATCAACTTGTGCCACTGCATCGTAACTGCGACATCCAACATGGTGTTTTTTTAATTGAACCAATATAACAGATTAGACAAAAAATTAACATGCATATGTTAACGACCATTTCACATTTGCAAATTTTTTAATTATCTATTCTAATTATCTATTCTATATAATTCC
>NW_013952658.1:30018-33845 GCF_001266775.1 Austrofundulus limnaeus
TCTCTCTCTCTCTCTCTCTCTCTCTCTCTCTCTCTCTCTCTCTGCTTTAGTAATTACTCTTCATCACCTCCAATCAAACCGTTACTTAAAAAGCTGAGTCAGATCACCCGTGATGGAGAAATTAAGCTTTCTGAACCGCTGAATCAATATGCATCAATTATGTTGAAACGGTTCGAGATTCTGAAGTATTTTATGCAAATAAGTATGGCGACATCTGCTGGCCAACCTTTAACATTACATTTGCATGGAGCAGTATGGTTATGGTGAGTGGGGATGGATAAAGAACCCATATGAGTGGGGGCCTTGAAAGGTGGTCCATTGTTCTTCCTAAAAAAGACACTGGTCTTTATTCAAACCTTCACATCCCTTGGATGAAGAGCACAAGGTTAGAAACAAGAAGTGGCTGGGGAGAGGGAGGTCTGGGCCTCCCTTCTGAAGCTGCTGCCTCCGCGACCCGACCCCGGATAGGCGGAAGAAAATGGATGGATGGATGGATGGATGAATACTATAAATCAAAAAGAAATGCTGATGCACACAGTTTGATCATTAGTCCTCTGCTAGCTTAACTTCTACCTGAAGGAGCCTGCTCTTATAGGGATTAAGGTAATTCATTTGCACATTTCCAAGCATCTGTCCACTGAGAAGTCTCATCAAACTGATTCACATTGCGAGAAAGTTGCAGAGCTTATTCGTTATCAGTCATCAGCTTTAATGTCTTGCCCTCTTTAATTATATTTTTCTCATCTGTTTCACCTTAAAGTCATCCAAAAGATTTTCTTAGCCACAAATTAGTGTCTACACAGCACACATATTCAAATATTCAGCTGGGTTAAAGAAAAAAAAAGAAACCAGACTGATTGTTTAGCTTAATCATCTTCTCCTTTTTATTGAAGCCACATTGGTTGATGTTTCCCCACATGGAAAATTCAGACCCAGCAGTATTTGGGTATTTTGCAGAAATCAAAATGTGTCCTAGTGCGTCTTTTTAGGGTTTGAAATAACCTGATTCTTATTATGCTTGTATTTTTGCCTGTATTTTTAAGTTTGTATTTATTTCCTCCTCTGCATATACTGTATATTAAGCATCATTGCGGCCGTAAGGTTTAAAACAGAGACTTGAGTATTGGTGTGTGTTATCGATGTGTTCTTTCTGTAACATAAAAAACAGTTGGGTACGTTAACGTCTGACATAAAAGATAGCACTTCTAGGGGCGTAACCAGGAAGAGACATGTTAAAAGGTCAATTCCTCATTATAGGAGTAGAAGTGTTTTTAGAAGTTTTGAGTTGAGCAGAGAGTCTCTGTTTAGATCCAGCTTGGAACAGACTGGGCTGTTTTTGTTTTGGTTTCCTGATACGAGCTCAAGGCCTTAAACTGAGGCCTGTGCTGTGTACTGCTGTATGGAGCTGATTGGAGTCAGATGAGATTGGGCTTCTGCTATTATTCAGACTTCCATTTTTGAACTATGCCGATCTCTACAATTTGGTGACCCTGGCATGATGGATGATCTTAAGCAGAGAACATTGGATTTTATTTTTGGCTGTTGAAGAACCTGAGAAGATTTTGAAACATCAACTGCTGAGAGTGAGTACAGAACAGCTTCAAGATGCCTCCWTWVTTTTCCAAAGAGGATTTCTGCCAGCTTCTCCAAAAGGTGATGGTGTTGGAGCTCAAGATTCATCGTCTGGAAGAGTTGAATGCTTTGGAGGACTCAACATGTGTTTAAATGGGTGTGAAGGCTGAGAGGAGAGATCAACATGGAGAGGAGATGGAAGCTGCTTCTGAGTGTAAAACTGTATGGAACTCTCTTTGTGCCAGACCAAAAAATCTCTCAGGAAGGATTCAGCTCTTCGATGACAACGAATGGCCAGAGTTACAGAGAAACGCTTTTTCTCCACCAGCAAGGAGAAGGAAGCACTGACAAGCTCGAATTAAAACAACTGATAATGGCCAGAGAAATGAAGATAGAACAGTATTTCTTCAAAACAGATTGAATCACACCACTGGAAGAAACTGGCGAGTCTGAACAAGGTTCATCCTCTGACCTCAGAGAGGGACTGAGACCAGATCCAGCTCAAAGCCAAAGCAAGTCCAAAGAGAGACTTTCAAGAATCAAGATATACTGAATACTGTATCACAGATAAAATGGTGAATGAGATCAGAGGCTTCTCAGTGTTTCCCCTTCCATTATACAGGCAGGGTGGGCCCCCCCCCGCCAATGAGACAGCCCGCCCCTCTAAGAATTTCACGACATGTAGTCATTTTTATTTAAATAAGGCCAGATCAAGTCGAGAGCTAATTTTTGCGTCCCTCTATATCCACCTCTCACCAAACTTGGGGGAAAAGATGGCTGAGCGCTGTGTGTGGTCCTCACAAAGATAGGAAGATGTGTGTGTGTGAGATTAGACACGCAGCTCTGCTTTTAATCACGTAGCACCGATGCGACAGCTTTGCAAGCTACTTTTTCTTTCTTTAAAAGGAATGCGACAGGTGAAGCCACAGCATGGTTACTACCTTATCAATAATTACTGCCTTTTTTCTTTCTCTGTGTGTGGGGTTCAGCTTCACTCAGCTGCAGGTGAACACCTCCCGGGAAAGCACACGTTTCCTGGACTATTTTCCACCGAGGATTACGTCGTATTTTATATTTATTATATTTCTAAAAGCACTTCGCAGCATTTCCCCTGTGTGTTCACGTCACCAGCGCAACAAAACCGTGACAGATCAGCTGACTGTTTTTAAAGCGAGGGGCAGCAAACATGTCCACCAGCAGCTTGGCTCCGACCAGCCCGGGAGTTCATACATGTCATCCCCTTCAGACGTTTAATGTGTAATGAGCATCAAAAATTTGTAATTTGCACAAAAAAAAAATCAGTATTAATCACACGGGTGGGGTGGAGGTGTGCGGACCGCAGCTGTGCTGGGTGGTGAGGAGGAGGAGGAGAATCTTTTAAAGTCGTGTCTACATTTGACTTTTATTTTTTCTAAAATCACAGAGTTCTCTGAGTCARCTTCAGATGTTTGTAGTTAATCATAATACCTTCTAAATTTAACCAGGTGTTTCAATGCCTTTAAATTACACAATAATTTTACTGGAGAAACTTGTCAGTTTGGTTAAAAAAACAGTAAAAAAAATTTCTGTGCAGAGAACTTCCTCTGCTATAATTAATGTAAAATAAATATATCAAAGCTCCTCAGTTGAAAACACTAAAATTGTAGAAAAGATGTTTAAAAACTTCTTTCCTCAGAAAGTCTTCAGTCCTAAGAACACTAAACTGTAACTTTTAATAAGTACACTGTGTACTCCTATTTAAAGTACACTGAACAAAGTTCAGGTCAAAATTAAAATGTTTGACCTGTTAGCAGAAAGCTTATAGATATTGCATGTTGGTTTTTTATCTCATTTCAAAGAGGATGAGGAGGAGAATGAGGAAGTTCTCCTCAAGCAGCTCCTAAAACTGTCAACCTGCTGACTGAGAACATTTGTATATATTACACTTTGTTTACAGAACAATATAGCCTACTTATTAAATTATATTTTTTATTGAGATATTTTTTGGACAACCAAAATGTTTTGAGGAAAACCAGATTTTGTCAAACCCCACATGAGAGGTCACCACCACGGTTAAAAATAATCCTGGGAGAAACTCTGCTGAGTTAAAGTTCTTCTAGTTCTAATAATTATTAGAAAGGATATGATTTGAGGTTTTTACTGATAATATTTTATTTAAAACAGAAGTCATAAGAAGCAAGTTTATTTTGAACAAACATTACAAACGTGTTCATTCCTACAAAACTGTCAAATATATTTACAAACAACACTAAACT
>NW_013952658.1:34430-36274 GCF_001266775.1 Austrofundulus limnaeus
GTTCTGAGTTTTGCTTATAAAGTGTCTGACCTCGCAGAGAAGATTCTGGAAATCACAGCTGAGTATCCAGCTCTGAAGATTCAAACAGGAAGTGATTAAGTTATAAATCATCACTACCATATTTGTAACTACCTCACTCAGAGACTGGAAGTTTAAGTACCCCCTTTACCACTCTGTGTGTCTTCCGGATGAACCAAGGTGGTCTGGACGTGTCAGTAACGATACGGAGTGTCTTCTGAAGGAGCCTAAAGTAATCGTTGGCTGTAGATCTAAAACTGAATACCCTAAATCCAAGCCAGTCCAAGATGGCCATTAAAATAGTCATAGACCAGTCATTTTTACAAAGTTTGAGCTACAGTTTTGTTTGTAGTAGCTGAACCAATTCACATCACATACCCTGAGTGCTGCACAGTGCAGGAAATATTTGCTTAAAACTTTGGCACTAGGTCTTATCGATACTGTCTGTTACCAAAATCAAAATAAACCATTTGTCTGATTTTATTTAAACCTTCAGAAAGTACTCATTGTTTGTAAGACTGCAACCATTTAACCTTTGAATCAGACCCAATTCAAGATAAATGAATGAAGACAAGCCACTACAAAAACAGCTTTTGTTAGTAACTGTCATCCTCGGGAGTGCTTTACAGAATTAGCAAAATCTTGCAATATTGCACTCATCATAAGATGGTTTTGTTTAATTCACTGCCTTTTCTGGCTTAAATGTGCTCTATACAAAGTTTTTTATTTGTTTATTTTTATTTATTTATTTATTTCATTATTTTTTATTTATTTATTTATTTTTGCAAATTCATATTGTGTTCTTGTAGGGACACATTATGAGATATGTTTTTTTTTTATCATTCTCTTCCCCTCTTGTATACTATTTCTTGTTTTTCTTTAATGCAAAGCCACCACCTTTTCAGTGGCTGCAGCCTCAGGCACCTGTCCCCTTCATGTATGTTTTGTTTTGTCTCTCTTGGATGGGTTGTACCAAAATGAATTCCGTTGTGCTCTGTACAATGACAAATAAACTGATTCTGATTTAACACTACAGCATAAAAAGCTACAAGTGACGATACGCACTCTTTCAAAGAATGGCAGGCCTTTAACTTTTGTTGTTTTAATTTAAAGGAAGAAAAAAAACTGATCAGTCACCATGTTTGTGTTTCAGAATGAGTCAAGGAACACTGAGATGCTGGCAGCTGCTTGTGCTGTGGGAGTGAGCAGCTGTTTTGCTTCTCCAGTCGGAGGTAGGTTTCCAGAAAAAGAAAAACTAAATACTCTATTGTTTCTCTCATTTGCCACACTCTGCAAAGTTTTTTTTTTCTTAATTTAGGCCACACTTAAATTAGAGGGGATCCTCCAGAAATGAGATTTTCTATATCGGTGTGTGTTGTATCATCACGCTGTAAGAATATTTTGTGTTCGTTAACTGAAATTGTGACAAACCCACATGAATGTTGCATAGATTAAAATGTAAAAAGGAAAGACCATACAACCACTCCAGTACTGGATATGAGCGTTAATTTTAATGCTCACAGATGAGACATCGAAGCAGCGCTCCTGGAAACAGAAGTGCCCCCATTTTTATCACATTGTTCTTCAGTGCCTGGTCCACCACCTTACAGGCCTACGGCTGAATCTCAGGCACTTGTACGGAAATCCTTCCCTTGTGTTTGATTAACATTTTATCGATGTGTTGTCATGGTGTTTCAGGCATGTAACTAAAGCTATTTTAATCAAGACATTACAATAGTTACACAAAAGTTTATAATGGTGCGTTCACACCGAACGCGATTTCAGCGTCAGGAGCAGCAGGTTTACATACAAAGTCTATGGTGGAC
>NW_013952658.1:39445-41250 GCF_001266775.1 Austrofundulus limnaeus
GGGTGAATGTCTGTTAGTGTAAGCGCTTTGGGGTCCGGAGGGACTTGAAAAGCGCTCTATAAGTTCAGTACTATTTACCATTTACCATTTACCATCATGGTGCAGAATCTGTCTTTGTCACATCAGTCTATCATGTGGTATTTGTGTGTTACAGGAGTGTTGTTTAGCATCGAAGTAACATCCATGTTCTTTGCTGTGAGGAACTACTGGAGAGGTTTCCTTTCAGCTACCATCAGTGCCTTCTTCTACAGAATTCTGGCTGTTTGGAACAAAGATGAAGGTAACAGATGTGGTCACCAGTGACACCTTTGTACCTCTGCGTAAGGTAGTGACAGATATCATCATTATGACATCGCTTGTGTAAGCATGGCTACGATGTAACGGACCCACAATGCCATACTTGCAAAGCACCTACCACAGTGAACTTTGAGGAATACAGTAAAATGCCTTCTCCAAGTTCACATAACAACTCCAGACTGACAGCACAAACTCCCATGACCCGTTGAGGACCCTAGTGATGGGAAAGAGCTAGTCCAATGTTCCACGGTCAGACCAGAAACCACACTTATGGACACCCTTATGTTCAAACATGGTGTTTGTGATGGACAAACCATGAAACCATCACCAAAGAAGCCTACAGAATCAATCTTTTGGACAGAAATTTGAATTCCCTTTAAAACATTGTGAGGAAACACTTATGTGTAAGGTTTCTTAAAACTCTCATAATGAAAGTTATGAGGAAATTATTTATTAAGGGTTCTCTTATTTTAAATTAATATCTTGGCTGCGCAAAGTGAGTCACACACCAACTCACGAGTTCAAATTTGATCCATCAAACAAAAGTAATCGTTTAATGGAGTTTAAACGTAAATTCAACTTGGAAGACTGGTGACTTTACCTACTCCTGCAGACCTCCATCTCAAGCTCAGCTGTGTCCAATAATGGCAACTCAGCTTCGTCCAATCAGCTCCTGTCTGCCAGTAAATAAAAGCCAGCCACCTCGATCACAAAGTCTGCATGCCAGCCGACCGTTGGGTCGCTTCCCAAAACATTGCAGAGGCAGGCCAGCATCTGCTCATCTGTTCTGTTCGGCCTCCTGGTCCCTCTTCGCCTTTGTCCAAGGCTCTTGCCGGCTGCAGCCGCTTTGGCTGCTCCGGCTCCCCAAACCAGTGCTCCTCCGGCGGTTCCGCTACCTGCTTCGCTCCACCAGTCCAGCGTCGTCCTGCGCCTCTCCAACATGCCCGTCGCCATCACTTCAACGCTCCTCATCGATGCTCGTTTCATGCATGCACCAAATTGGCTATCCCAGCTCCGGCACGACCACTTCCTCTTTCACTCGGCTCCGTTACGCTCTACCTGCCTCACAGCTCCTCCCCTCAGCGTTAACTCCGGCAAAAGCCCGTCCAGGGCCGCACCTACTGTAAGACCAAGGCCGGATTAACCATATGGGCAATTGGGCAATTGCCCAGGGGCCCACGGTCTCTAAAGGGCCCTGGGCAGTGAAGGCACGGACATAACGGATGCGGGATATGCGTGAGACATGTCTCCCTGAGTCCCCGCACTTCCTGCATCTGTGCTCTATGTCCCCGCACTTTTCTCAGCCGTAACAGCTGTTTTATCCATTATTAACATATGGTAATGCGTTTTCCTGAGCCGTCTTTGAACGCACCATAAGCGTGCGCAAGGTACTACTGCAGATGACGGAGAGGAGACGTTCTTCTGACCACCTGCCGTCTGAGCAGAGCCTCGCGGTGTAAATAGCAACTAAAACTTCCCACAGTTTTTACCAAACAAACCACGTAAGT
>NW_013952658.1:43235-45512 GCF_001266775.1 Austrofundulus limnaeus
ATGTATTTGATTAATAGTTAGACCTACAGAGTGTAAAATAATATTATAAATGTATTTGATTAATAGTTAGACCTACAGAGTGTAAAATAATATTATAAATGTATTTGATTAATAGTTAGACCTACAGAGTGTAAAATAATATTTTTAAATGTCTGATTAATATTTAGACCTACAGAGTGTAAAATAATATTATAAATGTGAGTACTTTTAGGTTTCTGTTAGAGGAACCTGACTTGTTAAGAAGATGTTAATAGAGACAAGTTTTATCCTATAACCAGAGAACATTTTCTAACTGTTGACTGGTAAATATAAATATTCTTATTTTTTATGACAGTGAGAAGAAGTAATGAATATACTTTATTACAGCTGAAGTCATCATTTTTCAACTAGCTAAAGTCTAAGTTACAGGCTGACTTCAGGTCTGGTTTAGATCATTGTTACTTATRAATTATATTTTTTCTGGTATAAATCTGCTGTTTTACATGATTGTTGAATGAAATTAACATAGTTATTAATTTATTGTAAAAACATGACAGATAATCTGTGAAACAGATCCAGTTCAGCTTGTTGTTTATCTTTTAGTTTCTATGGAGGCTGTGAGCTGTTGACCTGTTTGGTCTGTTTCTGCTCCTCCATGTTGTTACAGACACTACCAGTGGACAGGATGGGCAAAGCTTAGTCTAGTGTTCTTATTCAAGTCTATGTTTGCTTTACAGTAATGGTGTTTTCCATCTGGCTACGTTTTGGCTGCTAAAACTTCAGATTTTGTTAGTAAWTAGTTTAAAGAACTAAAGTCAGTCAGTGGAACTGTACTGTGGCTGTCAGTAATTATGTGCTTTAGCCACTAAGGAGAGGTGTGATTTAATAAGAGAGGATGATAAATCACTCAATAGACCTCTAAAAAATGTGTCCCCCTCTCTTCTGAGATGATGGTTACACTCTTGAGTGAAGGCACCAGCAAAATGTCTGGTTTTCTCCTGCATTTGTTAAACTGTCTGTTGGAGCTCTTGTGCTGCACAGAGAGGCTGCCTGTCACTGTGAACATGAGTTGAGATCTTCTCCTCATCGGTCAGTCCACATGAGGTGGATCAGGTGACTGAGAGGGTTGTGTAATGTCAAGCTTTGCTTTTATGAAAATGGAGGACACTTCCCTGATCTCAATGTAGTGGTTTATGTTTACCAGATTATACTGATGTGTTGTGTTTTCATAGCATCATGTGAAGGAGTGTCCTTGACAAGAGGATATAGTAGTGTATTTGTAGTTCTATGAGAATTCTCCTGTCTAAAGCGCTTCATATTTTATTTATCCATCTGATCCCGTGCCTCCCTCTCATGCATTTTCGCAGTTGGCTTCAATCTCTTCAGCTCAGTCTTGTGTCCTCAATAGCTGCCTTCCATGGGCGTAACCGCCATGGGTACAGTGTGGGCCATGCCTCCTCCCCGCCACACACTTTTTCAGCTGAAGTAAATAAAATAAAATAAAAAATAAATAAATAAACAATAGAAATAAAAAGTGTCATCCCCACTTTTAAGGTGGTGATTACGCCCTTGCTGCCTTCATCACTGTTTTATGAAATATCAGACTAATAATATTTCATTCGTTATCTGAATTTATTAAACCAGGTTCATAAAGGCTTACTGGCTTATGGCTAAATTTAGATCCTGCTAGTTTAATGAGGCCTCGACCTCCTCGGCTTCGGCCTCTTTTTGCGGTGTTAAATCTCTACCCCTAACTTAAAGCATCTCGTATGAGATTACAGCTTCACTCAGGGCTTTCGTCCTCTGCCGGGGTCCGAGCGCCAAACTCTAATGCCTTTTATGTCGTAACGTTGTTGGTCCGGTCATGTCTATAAACCTCCTAAATTTAATTCTGTCTCATGTGAGTCTTTCCAGGTTGAATTTACATAAATCAAAAAAATCAAGAGTTAACAACCTTATTGTGAGCAATCAATTTTCCTATAACAAGTTTAGAATCAATAACGATATGAGCACGCATCTGAACTTAATCAGTATCAATTCATCACTCAGAATCGAAACAGCAAATGTCGGTTCAGATGTTGAATAAACCAAAACATTTACAGGCACATAAAACTTAGGCTATGTTCACACTGCAGGCAAATCCGACCCAAATCCGATTTTTTTGACCCATCTGACTCATATCCGATTTTTTTGACCCATCTGACTCATATCCGATTTTTTTATGACAGTCTGAACGAGACAAATCCGATATTTTCAAATCCGACCCAGGCCGTTTCAGTATGTGGTTTTAAATCGGAT
>NW_013952658.1:45845-50720 GCF_001266775.1 Austrofundulus limnaeus
TAGCTACACGGTAGATCCTTTTTTCCAGCTCGTAGTTTCGTTAAAAAAAGCCTCACTGGAGCATCCCGGTCAGAGGCAGGTTCAGATATAAACACTGAACTAAAGAAGCAGGTCAGATAATTATTTAATCAGCTCTGATTAAACAACAACTTCCGATTCGATGCGCAATATGTAGCATCCATGCTAGCTCTGTAAACAAGCAAGCCGGCTGCTGAGACGTCACGTCTTTTACTGCACATGCGTGTCACATCAGTGCTGTGTTGCGTTCACACAGGGGTCTGATACAGGTCATATTTAAAATGTAACGTGAACGTTCACACAAAAAGATCTGATTTTTTAAAAAAAATCGGAACTGAGCTTTAAGACCTGCAGTGTGAACGTAGCCTTTGATTCTGGCAAGGCAAGTAGTTTTAAGGATGAAAATAAGATTAGTATTTCTATTTGTACTTTATTTATCAAGTGTGAGTCAACCAGGTGGTCCACCGTCTCCAACTCCACTTACGCCAGACTCAGGTACGCTAATAACGCATCAGCCTTTACCTTTGATGACTTCTCAGGTCACTTCGGGTATCAGGAAAGGGTCATCTTTGGTCAGCAAGTGGACTCCGTCAGGTTCGCTTACTTTCACCGGTAAAACTCAGGGTGTTACGTCCAGCGTCTACTGGGTCTGCATCAACTCAGACGGCGAGGAATGCTGATCCGATTCTCTTTTCAAAATAAAATCACTTCTCAAAGAAGGTAAAAATAATTGCTAGGGAAGCCGTAGGGTCTCGGGTTAGTACAGGAAGAAGAACAAGCTTTGGTTCCACCCACCAGCTATGAGTGTTAGAGCAGGGAATCAGAAACGTTGGTTACGTATTGTAACCCAAGTTCTATGAGTGTAAGCGTAGCCCTCTAAGGCTGTCGCTGAGGGTATCCCCCGCGCGCGTGTCCGCATGCACTGAAAAATCAATAATCCATGCCCACGTACTGTGGGCTCTGCCTCGGTCCGTATAAAAGCCCACCCGGACCAACACTCTGCTCCCATAGCTTTTTCTTCAGTTACAGGAGCCGGTGAGGCCCCGATACTTAGAGGGCTACGCTTACACTCATAGAAACTTGGGTCACAGTACGTAACCAACGTTCTATTTTGTGTAAGCTCCGCCCTCTAAGGCTGTCGCTGATGGTATAGAGGCAGAGCCCGATGTGGTCTGTGCCTCACCGGCTCAACAGACTCGAGTCTTCGCTCAAAAACCTAACCAACGCTCTTGTGACAGCTCTGTGTAAAAAACGCAGGGGCAATACAGAACACCTGACCCATGAAGATGAGTCAGGACATTGCCTATACTGGACACACTGAGCGCATTCCTGCATGAAAAGAAAGGATGTTGTCGTAACACGACTCGCATAATACGTACAATATATACCATATGTACAATATATAATATGTACATTATGCAATATGTACACTAACTTCCATTATTCTGACAAGGTCCTGAAAACGGAGTGGATCAGAGTAGAGCTTGAAACGTCACGCAGGTAAAATGGATGACATTCCTCTGTAAGCTGGGGAAAAGAGATCCCCCTTGTGGGATGAGTAAGTAACTCATCTGAAGGCAATAGTCCTGATGAGATGCAAGCCTGCGAGACAGCATAACAAGACAGAGAGAGAACTTCTGGGAAGATAGAGGCTGTCCCACAGGCCGCTCTCTGAAAGAGCAGATAAGCTCTGAGAGTATCTCATTCCTGATGTGCGCGCCACATAGTCAGAAGTGCGCATACTGAGCATAACAGGCCAGAGGTGACTTTTCTCCTTAGGGTTGTGAGGAGAAGGAAAAACCCATCCAGAGTAATGACTCTGGAGCTGTAAGAACTTGTGATGCTTTTAGGTGTAAAAGCCAGGTTGGGAAGCAGTAATACTAAACTGCTGTCCCACAAATACTGACATGATGAAGCCACCGGCAGAGCTGACAGCTTGCTGACTAGTTTTGCTGATGTCAGCGCTAATAGCAGTGCTATTTTCTGTAATAGAAAATTCAGCAGAAACTAGGCCAGATGCTCGAAAAGAGCTTTGGACAGAGCACGTAACAAGCGTTAAAACCCACTGTGGTAAGAGCGTGCAAGTGACAGGTCTATGTCTGCGCACATCTGTTAGAAAACACTTACCAGTGTAGGGGGATACTGTTAGTTTTTTTTAACAGCTGCTAAATTATAAGTTTCTCCTAACTTATTAGCATAAAAACCGGGCACCACCTGGAAGTACAGGAAATTAATCTTATAAATTTCGTCAATCTCAAACACTGAATAGCGAATTCTACCAGTTTAGAGGGTAGACCGAATAAATGAACGCACAGACGAGCATAAATTTCAAAATATATCCTGTATTAATGATTCAGAGATAACAATACAAGCAGATTATTTGGGCAAACAGAAACCATTATTATCAAGACCTTGCAGTTTAATAATAAGCGGCACTATCACTCCATAATAAACTCTAGCATCATTCAACTGAATCTCCTCTAACTAGTTCTACACTAATAAAATAGATGAAACTTAAAGGTTAATAAAAAAGGAAGTGTTAATCCATCTATCAAGGAGGGGCGTGAATTATAAAGAGACCAAGTTATGTGGTAGGAACACAACTTGCGTTAACTCTAGTGCTTGGCGGTATACCGTTTTGTACCGAAAACCGGTTCTTATTTTTGTTATGATATGAATTTTTTGAATACCGGACATTCCGGTTTAAATAGCGGAACGTTTCGTCGCGGCYRCCAGTGAACTGTTGTTTCCCGGGGGACATTTTTCCTTGCTGCACTGCTATATGCATTAGCATGCTAATGTTTGGAGCAGCTAGTTGCAGCCGTGGGTGGTGATTCCGCTGCTTATATTGACTGACATTTAAAAAAACATCCCGTTTTCTCCGTCGCTGAATGTAGTAAGCACCTCTTCAGTGACGTGCGCAGTTAGATTTAACACGGTTAGTTAATATGGAGACGTTAGTGATGGAGACTTAACGTGGTTCTATTGTGAAAAGCACAGGGAAGTAGTTCGTAGTGGAGTTGGAATTGACTGGTGTGCAAGGTGAGTCGTGCTGATAAGCTTTAATAAATAACATAAAACAATAAACCTGATCATAATCTTTTCTTAACCCTCCTTCACGACTGAACCAAAATGCATGACTACTGTCTGCAACCACCAGTCAGAGAAGAACAGACACAGAGGAGGGAAACAGCGACACAGAAAGAGGTACAGTAAAAGAAAAAAAGTCAATAAGCAGGGTTTGTACATTTTATTATCAGCTGAGCTGTGATGAAAAGAAAAATACCGTCAAATACCGTGAAACCAGTGAAAATGTTGAAAATACCGTGATATAAAATTTTGATCATATCGCCCAGCTCTATCATCCAACCGATCTCCATGAAGGATGGGGGCTGCGCACCGTATCAGTGGAAATGCGTGCTCTACTCAACCACACAAAGGTGAAGAGAAAGTCATTCTCATCCACCCGGGAAGCACCGGAGGATGGAAGCTGCCCACTGCACAGGGTATCCGTGGAGTTGTAAAAAGCATTAAAATGTAGTAAATCAAATAAGCAAAAATTAAAGCCATTAAAAGTATTAAAAGGTAACAAACGCCATCTGACGAGATATTAATTTTTAAACAACTAGCGCACTTTCGCTATGCTGGAATCTGATGCGCTGTTGCGTGGAAAACAGATTTAACAAACATTTCTCTGGCCCAGTCTGAGATGCAGCTTTAACTTTGGACAGGCCTATTAGCCAGTCAGAAATAGTGTGGGGGCGGGATGTAAGTGTCTCTAGTAGCAGAAGTTGGAGCGGTGTTTTAAATAAAACATATTTGTTAGGACATGTCTGAAAAAGAACAGGAGACGATATCAAAGCTGGATGATTGTTAAAAGTCAGAAAAGATAAACCAGCAGAAGGATTACTGACTCCACCACCTGAGAGGAGCCGTGTGTCGGTGGATGCYAGCTTTAGCCGGAGCAGAGSGGGGGAGAAGAGAGGAGCAGGCGGGTGCAGCAGGTGAAGAGATTAAAGTGATGATTTTATAAGAATGACCCGGGAGATAACATCAATCAACAGGTGTGTGTTTACTGGTACAAAGTGACACAAAACAGCTAAATTTGTTTGAACAAAACAAAAGTAAATTAAAGCTGTGTCTCAGATTTTTTTTCATTGTTTTCCCCAAAACTCGCAGGGAGGGCATTCTCTATGAAGATGTCAGTTTTATGTGTTTGTAGATAAATATGAGCTAATTTAAATCCTACACTGCATTAAAGGGTTTTGGGAATTTGAGCTAAATTGTTTATTTGGGATCAGACTTTATGTAAATTAATGCATGATGACATGAAACATAATTTACAGTTCTCACGTAGATTGTGTTGATTTGGTTTGTTTAGTAAGGTTTTATTATTTTCAATCATAGTTTTGTTAAGTGAAAGTATTTTTTAGCTACAAGAAAGTTTATAAATTGGGATTTTTTTTTTGCAGTTTTGATTAATTTAAAAGGCGATATTTGAAAGCTATTGCAGGTAACCCTCTGCTCAATATGAAAAAAATTGAAAACTGATTTTTTTTAAAAAGAAGTTGATTGATGAATCCTTTACAGTCATTCTTTAGCTGGTATTGTCAATGTATATGCAGATAAAAGATGGTGATTGTGAGGGTAAAACTGTAGTGGTGGTGGGGTTCATTCACATGTTCAACAAAACTTTTAATCAGAGGTGTCAAAAGTATTCACAGTCATTACTTAAGTAGAAGGATAAATACTAGGGTTTAAAAATACTTTTTTGGAATAGAAGTATCAACTTGAGCTTTTTAATCAAGTAAAAGTATAAAAGTACTGGTTTTAAAACTACTTAAAGTATAAAAGTAA
>NW_013952658.1:53619-58005 GCF_001266775.1 Austrofundulus limnaeus
ACAACTAATCATGTTAACTAGCTAAACATTATATAATGTGTAACTCTTCATTTAGCTAACATTATCTGCCTCCAACAGCATGACTCAACTTACATGGCTTGGTAAAAAACTGTGCGAAGTTTTAGTTGCTCTTTACACTGCGAGGCTCTGCTCAGAAGGCAGGTGGTCAGAAGAACGTCTCCTCTCCGTCATCTGCAGTAGTACCTTGCGCACGCTTATGGTGCGTTCAAAGACGGCTCAGGAAAACGCATTACCATATGTTAATAATGGATAAAACAGCTGTTACGGCTGAGAAAAGTGCGGGGACATCGAGCACAGATGCAGGAAGTGCAGGGACTCAGGGAGACATGTCTCACGCATATCCCGCATCCGTTATGTCCGTGCCTTCACTGCCCAGGGCCCTTTAGAGACCGTGGGCCCCTGGGCAATTGCCCAATTGCCCATATGGTTAATCCGGCCTTGCTTCAGACATGTAAACATTTCTGTTTCATAATCAATTCTAAACCATTTATTAGTTTAGATAAATGAAAGATTTTCTCAAGAAAAATCCACAATTCTATTATTGGGTTTACAGTAAAATAAAACAGTGATTTGCATCAAACACAATAAAACATCCTAATCACATTCTCTGTGGTTATTTTATAAAACTTTATAAATCTTAAGGCACAATGAGAGAACAGAAGTTCTACTTTTGTCATGTAACTTGACAATATTATCTCTGATTAACAGATGCATCAACATTCATAGTTAAATGAAAAGTAAATCACAAATAACAGAGATTATTCTGTTCATTATCTGATTAAGAGGAAGAGAAAGTCTCTTCCATGGTTGGAGTGACCTGTCACGGCCTAAATTAAGTTCAGAATGGAACAGAGTTTTTTTGTCTCTTTAAAGGCCTGAGAATTGGTTAGGCCGCTACAAATTTCAGAGACCGAAATTCTTGTTATTCCAGTTGAAGTGACCCCTACAACATCATGTTATGTATTATATTATGTGTCATTCCTTTAAGGATCGTCAAATCTTTGATTTATATATTTTTTATGTTAAATAAGGCAACCAAATTTGAGTTGCAGTAAATCTTCCACAGTTCCCAATCACTGAAATCACACAATTGGATATTCCAGTAGCATGTTTTCTTTATTAATGTTGTATTTGTCTTTTCTACAGAGACCGTCACAGCTCTTTATAGAACTGGTTTCAGCAACCACTTTCCTTTTGACCTCCGGGAGCTTCCTGCCTTCGCTGTTGTAGGGTGAGTTTTCATTTTGAAGACACTACAGTTGATACAAGCCAGATGGTCTGCATGAGGAGGTCAGACACCACCTGTCTGCAGACAAATGTTCAACACAGGTTTTAACACTTCATTTGAAAGTTTGGAAGTCATTTATGAATTGTGTTGTGTGAAAACTAATATTCGTGCCCATTGGGTTGTGTATGGCTGGTTCATCACAGCTCATGTTTAATCCAGAAGCTCCTCACTGTGGTGTGATATATGTGATGGTGTTACCTCAGGGTGGCCTGTGTGAGTCTCCTAACATGGATAATTTAGCCTCTTCAGCAGCTGCAGGTGCACTGAGAGACGCCTTATTTCTTCCTGATGTAGCTCCAGGCCTTTTTCTCAGCTGTGAATGAGACTATGAGCTTTCTGGGGAGATGTGAGGTGTGCTCTCCTCCTCCTCCCATCTATCATAGTTTTTCTGGATGAAAGCTCTTGCCTGTGTATAATACATGTTGTGCAGGAGAAGACCTTCTGTTGTTCAGCGTTTGGCTTGTTATCCCCCAATCCCAAAGGGCAAAGACAAAAGATCATTTCTTTGGCAATATCTACTGTATATGTCCACTAATAGATTCTGCAAAATCATTGTTTCAAATTTTGTCATTATTTATTTGGAGTCAACACTGTATTTTAGCTAAATACCTAATAAGCCACAGAACGAGTTTTATTGAAACTTTCAGAAAATAATCACTTCAATCATTTACCCTTTGGAGCCAACACAATTCAAGTTTGCCATCTCATTGCAGCAAAAATGTCATCAGTTAAGTTGCTAAAAAATACATTCAAAAAACAAATCCTTCAGTTCATGAGAAATGTTCAAAGTCTGTCATAAAAACAGATAAAATTATTAAATGAAAAAACTCAGCTGTCTTTGTATTCCTGTTTAGTTTGCTGATGGAGCAATGAATCTTGGGATACTCAGATGCAGCCTTCATTTTTGGGGTTATATGTCGGCCGCATGAAACTGGCCACTGCCTGTGGACTGGCACAGTGACGTAAATGGCCTACAAATGCATCCTATATGGGCGGCAACCCCTAAAATGAGACACAGCCTTGTTCATCACTTCCTGAAAATCTCTGATACTCAAACAGTGTGTTTGTTGACTTCGGAAACCTTCTAAAACCACAGTTAAAATCACAGTAATATAGACTAGATGATTGCACATTTATTATAAAAATAGTCTAAAAATGTCAATAAAAATATTTAAAGAGAAATGTTATACCTTCAGCTATCATCATGTGATAAAAAACAACCAATCACAACCTGCCTCATGTCCCTAACAGCCAATGACAAGCTCTAAATCCCAAGGTGACCATATCGGTACGTGGAAAGAGGCCATCTTGATTCCGTGTCTTCTGACGTCCGGAGCCACAGATTAAAGAAACAGTCATAAGATATGACAAGATACGAACAGTGAACAGTGTCAAGGTGATAGAAATAATTAGTCCACCACAATACTGTTATCTGGATTATTTCAACAAAGACAGAAATACGTGGTCCAAGAATGAAGGTACTCCGTGAGATGATCAGCTGAGTTTTATTGCAACAACAGGAAACACAGAGAACGTGGCCTGTCTCTGTGCCTCTCTGTCAGTCTCTCCACACTGCTCACTGTCTCACTCTGTTGTCTCGAGAGGCCTCATATTTATATATTAACAAACAGCATTCTGTCGTCTTAGCAAGATTTGATACTAGGTCAATGGAAAAGACAAAGATAAACACAAGTGATATCTAAGAATGATTATTGTTGTTAGCAGACCTTGTTCTGACTTTAATCATTCTGTCTGCAGATGAACAGCATGTCATGAAAACCTAGGTCATTAAAGRATGTCATGAATTACTTGCTTAAACATAAAAGTATTAGTTCTATTACACTCCCCCATCTGATCATTAAATCACCAATTAAATGATCAAAAAAACAACAAAAAAACTCTTTCATGTATTAAAAAAAACATGTCAACATAAACCTAAGTATATGTACTTTTCTGAAATCCCAACCCCAGTAATTAAATTTTTATTCCTCCCACAGTAATTACTAACCCCAAAACACAGTTATCACACAAAAGTCTTTGGATCATATTGAACACAAACAGGATTGTCTGTTTTGATGTGTCAAAGGGTCAGAGGTGGTGGTGGGGCTCGTTGACTCTTTGTAGATCTTGGTTTAGTGCGAGGGGCCGGAAGGGGCGGGTTACATGGATTTGGACATGGTGTTTGTTTGATCTTAATCTCATCAGATTCTTTCCCTGGACATGGTGTTTGTTTGATCTTAATCTCGCCAGGTTCTTCCATGTTGTTAGTAGAATCCAGGAAGGGGCATTCCACTTGCTGTCCTGTTGGGGTCTCAGAGTCCAAGAGATCCTCTGTTTGTGACGCTGATAAATCCAGTTGTTCTTCCGGTTCTGCAGGTTGAAGTAACTCCTCTCTCTCTGGTTCTGATTCTGCAGCAGTCTTCTTATTAGTAACTGGCACGCTGTGTTCCACTGATATCTCAGTTTTCTCCAGCTGTCCTTCAGACGTCAGCTGTTGTGGTTTACCTGTAGCCAGAACTTTGTTCAGGAAATACTTCATGTTGGAAACCAGAAGCTGTGCTCCAGTTTGATTCAGAGTCATTCCTACAGACTTGAAGAGGTGTTTTCTTTCCCAGAAGAGGTCAAAGTTGTCCACATATCTTACAGAGTGGTCAACACAGGACTTTTCCAAGAAACCATTAAGAGCCAACAGTCTGCTGAACCTCTCAGCTCCTCCTCTGGCTGCAGGAACGGGCCCACTGATGAAAACATCCATGTTCAGATTTTTAACTGCATTCAGCAACTGAATGAAATCTTTTTTCAGGATTTCTGACTGTCGGTTCATAACTTCATCACTTCCTGTATGAATGATGAGGGTTTTCAGAGATGGATACTCTGCTGCAATTTGCAGAATCTTCTCTGTGAGGTCAGACACTTTATCAGCAAAACTCAGAACTTTGACTTTTTTCTTGTTCCAGAAGCCGTTGATCTCATTCACTGTTTTACCTGCAATGATCAACATTTCTTGATTTTTGAAAGTCTCTTTTTGGACTTGCTTTGGCTTTGAGCTGGATCTGATTTCAGGTCCCTCTCTGAAG
>NW_013952658.1:60108-65870 GCF_001266775.1 Austrofundulus limnaeus
TTTCTAATTTTATCTGACTTATTTAATGTTATTTTTATTGTTTTTATCGTCCTGCCGGCTCTGAAAGAAAATTAATTTGAAGCTCAGTTTTTGATAAAAATCATTAGCTTACTCTATACGTCAGTAAACCTGCAAAATGATGGAAAATCTATGTCAGTTACAGACATTCTGTTCACGTGAGCAGCTGTCAGTCAGCACCTGTCATCCTCCAGACGCACGACGGAGCGTCTGAGCCAATCACTTTTGTTGRCATTGATCAGCTGACTGATTTAAATACACCTTAACATTCATGAGGTATAAATCAGGACTGTTTATGGTTGAGTGTGGGTGTGTAGAGGGTAGAATCTGAGGCGGGACCTTGTGCGCAAACTCTGAGGGTCAGCTGTGATCTATAAAGGGAAGGTGCGCAGAAACGTGCGTACGCATGGTTTTATAGATCTGAATTTTTTTGGTGTATGCCATTTTCGCCTTTTGGCTGTAGTTCAGTTTTAGTATGGTTTCCATGCAATCCTTTATAAATCTGACCCCAGGTCTGTTCCTCCACCGGCTCCCCACAGGGATCTGTTCTGTCCTTCTCCAGTTTATCCTTTATACAAACGTGCCGTAGCAGCAGGGATGGCAGACTTATATTAAAGAATGCAGATGACTCTGTTATCATCAGCCTACTAAATGGAAATGAAACACGCCATGGCTGAACTGAAAATATGGATGGAGGACAACAGAGTTGCTTCATGGAAGAAGAACCTCAGCTTAGCCTGTTAGCCTTTGTGCTAGCACTGACGCTATATTGCCTTGTCAATCAATCAATCAATCAATCAATCAATCAATCAATCAATCAATCAATAACCTTTATTTAACCAGGCAGAAAACCCATTGAGATCAGGATCTCTTTTACAAGGGTGACCTGGTCAAGAGGTCCGCACGACACGTTACAGAGTGTATCAGAGTTTAAATTTACATTGTGATTTCTGTACAACAATTCAAAACACAAATAGTTAAAAAACAGATTGAGACATTTTGTCATTTAAAACGTATAAACCAAAGTAATTACTAATTATGGAATAATGATTTTTTTAAACAGTTGATTAGTGCGACATTGATCAATCAAACACTTATGCTTACAGATGCAAACAAGCTAAAAACTTTTATGTATTAGCTCGGTGCTAGTGCGACAAACAAGCTAAACTGAGGTCCTCTATCCACATTTTCAGTTCCAGGCTGAGTCATTTCTACCTTCTCCTCTCTGTCAACGCTCTCTGGTTTCATTTAAAAGAGTCGATCATCAGATATTGTCCAAGATTAACCTTCAGGGTGGATATAGCTCGCTAGCAGCCTCGCACCGAGGACCTATCCACGTCATCATTTACCCAGAATGATTTGTGTGTAAATAAAATGGCCTCGTCCATGTAATGTACTGTATTTTTAAACTTTTRGTTTAAAAATTATAAAAACTAAACATACTAGAGTATTTTTACAGTCTTCATTTTACAGTTAAAATATACTGTATGTTTATTAAATAAAGTCTAATGTTACAACTAATCGGGGATCCCTTTAAACTCAAGTTAACATAATATACATTACAATAGTTAGTCATTTTATTCTTTTTTGTCTTATATAGTTCTATTTGATGTTATCTTGTTTTATCTTTGATTCTTATATAGTTGAGTTTTATGAGCACCTGGTCACTTTTTAATCATGTTGTATCCACTGTGTGTCCATGTTAGATGTCTTGTGCTTTTTCTTGGATAGAAGCTGACTCGTTTTCACTGTAACCAAATTTACCTGTGGGTACAAATAAAGTTGATTGATTGATTGATTGATTGATTGATCGATTGATTGATTGATTGATTGTATAAACCTCTCTTTCTGCTTTTTCTCTGACTCCCCCACACATCCACATCTGTCAGCTTTAATTCGTTTAGTTTTTGGTTTATTCCCTCGTTTTTCTTCTATATCTTTGTTCCTCTGTTGTTTTCCTTTTGTTGTTCCTCTTTATTTACATTCTGCTGTTCTTCCACATCATGTCTTTGTTACCATCTGTACATCTTTTATTACTTCACTACATACATTACATTCTCACTTAGTGCTGACATCTGCCTCCAGTGCATTAGAGCCTCATTACATTTCCATTGGTTTTATTGGGACCAAATGCAAAGGCAGCAGTTTATGGAGGTGGATCAAGAGAGAAAATGTTGTTTTGACGCACGGGTTTGTTTACACTTGAACTAATTTGTTCTTTTTACTTTTGGTTTGATCAGGCAGAGGTGCTTTTTGGTGCCAGATGTAAAGAAGAATGTAGCTAACATGAGTGTTTCTCTGTCTCTGCAGTATTGCCAGTGGATTTGGTGGAGCTTTGTTTATCTACCTGAACCGTGTAATTGTCCAGTTCCTAAGAAAACAGAACACCATCATAAAATTTGTCATGAAAAAGTAAGTACGTGTGAAAAATAAGTACACTTCCATCTGAGGGGTATTCCAGAGGAGTGTGTTCTCTGCAGCACAGTTACCTCTACAATCTAATTTTTTAAAATTTATTTTACAGTTATTTTACAAGACAAAATCCTTTTGTGAGAGCAGCCTGGGCCTGAAGGCAACCTATTGTATATATTTTTGGGCTGTAGGCAGTGGTGGGCACAGTTACTCTAAAGCATTAAAGCATTAATGGGGAACTAATTTCTTGATTAGTACTTTAGGGCTTTTGCTATTTTTTAAATTTATTAGTGGATTAGCGCTTGCTAAATTTATGGCCTAAATTTAGAAGCACAAGCTGAGGTCCATTTTGATTAACATTTATGTTCACAGTTGAGGGTGAAAGCTGTCACATTTTGTTCATATGTATGTCACTTATCTGCAAGGTCATGTGTCAAATTCAAGGCCCGCGGGCCAAATGTGGCCTGCAGGTGACTCATATTTGGCCCGCCAAGGGCACTAAGTGACAACATTCTACACACAGTAAATACTGTCTCATGTTGGCTGAAGAATGTTCCATGTGTCAACTGGATTATTTTAGTGCTTTAGAATTAGCTTTTGCTAAATTTTTCAGTATGTTAGTGCTTTAGAATTAGGGGACCTAAATAGTTGAGTTAGTACAAGTAATATTTGGATTAGTGCTGTCCACTACTGGCTGTAGGGGAAACCAGAGTACCCAGAGAAAACGCAGACAAACAGAACATGCAAACTCCAAACAGAAAGACCCCAGGTCCAAACCGGGGATCAAACCCAGGACCTTCTTGAAGTGAGGCAACAGTGCTAATCACTGAGCCGTCATGCTATGAAATGAGTCATAAACTGCAGGTTTTATTGGTTATTTAGGCAACTCTGAAGCTGTTTTAAGCAGTTCTTTTGAAGCTGCCTTAAGAAGTTCTGGGAAAACTGTGGACCTAGCCTCAATATTTGAACAAGCTCACCTTACAGGTCCCTCCTCTTGCTGCACCACAGACCCACCTCCACAGCTCCTCCCTTACAGCGAATCCTACTGTGAACGCATTGATAAAAAGCTGTGTCACATTCAGAACACTCAGAATGTCCAATTTTCCTGTAACTTTAGATTCTCCACCATTAGCACAGCTGCAGCACACCAACAGTCTTGTGCTAGAACAAAGGTTCGAACTGAGGGGGCATGGTATGAGCAGAGTGTAATGTCCCAAGTGTCTCAAATCCTCAAGAGCAGTGAAGTAAACTGTACGACAGAGTATTAGGGCGACACAACGAGATTTTTTTTATTATTATTACAAGATTAAAATCATAATATTAGGAGATTAAAGTCATAATATTACGAGATTAAAGTCGTAATATTAAGTGTTCCAATTAATACTTGTACTTGTTAATTAGTTAATTGGTCACTAAATCTCCTATAAGTTCACTCATGGGTTGTTAATGTTTTGTTTGTTTGTCATCTTCCTGTTTTTCAGACGCCTGCTGTATCCAGCTCTGGTCACTTTACTCATTTCAACACTTACATTTCCCCCTGGCTTTGGACAGTTTATGGCTGGAAAGGTAGGTTTGTGTCACTTTATAAAAGGCTGGTACACAATCACATTTTACAACATCAGTTTCACTTCATGAACCTAATAATTTACTAGTTTTCAAGCACAAATCATTGTTTTATTAGCTGAAGCCTATTTCATGCTTGCACTGACTTTTAGTAAAGTAATAAAAACAGAACTATTCCTGAATTACTCCTTAGTGCTTTTCTGCAACATTTGCAAAGTCAGTCTAACTTGACTAAACCTAACAACTTGGGTCATATTTAAACAAGGCACAAATCTGAACTTCAGCCTTGTGATCAAACTTTCTGTCAAAGGTTATTTTGGCATCTGATTAGCTTAAGAAAATCATCATAATTTTATGTTAGATAACTCAAAAAATATTTCCTCCCAGTGATATAACATAATTATCAAGGTTTTGAGACATGCTGCGGTGTTTAAAGTGTATCTTAGGGTATAGTCCCTGTGGTGGACATACTTGTCCACAGTACTGCCCGCCTCTCATAGATTGACACAGGCTCCCACTTGATTCAAAATAGTAAATGTGTGTAAAAGATAATGAATGAATGAAACTGCACTCAAACTGTTTTTTTAGTCATTAAAACAAATATTTAAGCAATTTTTTTAACAGTTGTTTCCTTTTCCACTGCTTTCTTAACCCAAAAATCCTTTGTGCTGCTAAATGTTTTGTAAGCACTGAGGCTATTTAATACATAATAAAATCTATTCCTTTAATAATTTAGGAGAGGAGTGCTGCATCCTGCTGCTGGTATTTAATTGTGATTGTTCTGTGATCTCTAGCTGACCCAGGAGGAGTCTTTGGCAACGTTGCTGGACAACCAGACGTGGTCCACGCAGGGCATCGCTGAGGACTATATTGGAAGTGTCTGGAAACCCCCAGAAGTCAGCGTCTTTGTCACGCTGAGCCTCTTCGTTGTCATGAAGGTGGTATCTAAGAGTCATACTGCCAAATTATTGTACACTATTTTTTGTTTGAAATCATCAAATAACAACCTAATCATTCATTTCTTGTTTCTGTTTTGGTCATGATCAGTATTTACTGTTTTTTTTTTCTCTCTGATTACCTTCTGTTTTCAGGTTTGTCTTCAGAAAGCATGTTAATTGCATTTTTTTTTCTTATATGAAGCCCAACATGAGTGTAAGATGTTATTCACATGTGTTAAAATTTGGGATCAAGCGCAATCAGAATCAGTTTTATTGCCATTATCAATGAACAGGATTCACAGACTAGGAATTTGCTTCGGTGTGAAGGTGCAATAAGTATAAAATATAACAAATTAAGAAAAAACAAAGGATAAAGTAAAAATCTAATAAAATAAATAAAACGTATGTAAGTGGACTATACTTGTATAGCGCTTTTCTATCCATCCTGGACACTCAAAGAGCTTCTCACTACAATCTGTGCCCTCATTTACCCATTCACACAGCACTCCATTAAAAGCTAATGTACAATCAGCCTATGGATACTAATCAGTGTCAGTCACATTCATACACTGATGGGACACACATCAGAGGCATTAGGGGTGAAGTGTCTTGCCCAAGGACACAACAACTGAGACAGCTGGAATGGGGGATTGAATCAGTGACCTTCCAGTTCGTATTCTAAGATTTTTTTCAGATACGAACAAAATTTACGAGTGGTCCAGACCTGTCATATATTTTACGTGAAGTCAGTCTGCTGTTTTCCAGACGGGGTTTCTTCACTAATAACTTTATATTTCGTTAGTTTGAAGATATTTTGAGTTGAAAATAAAT
>NW_013952658.1:66364-69866 GCF_001266775.1 Austrofundulus limnaeus
TCCTTGTATCTGAGGCAGGAAACTCAGCCTTATATGTTGTTTTTGGGGTGGTAATTATGCTAATCTCTCACGTGCACAAGCAGCTGGATAGAACAGGTGTAATTTACGCAGCTCATTTACACACTTTTCCTGAAGATAGAAGAGTTTGTTGAATCTGACGTAGCATGTTCGTACGAACCCTTTGTACGAACAAAAGTAAGAGAAATTTAGGAGAATACGAACATGTTCTTGCATGAGGCCCATTGTCTTTCACCAGCCTTCGTGTTCCTCTCACTGTCTCACTTTTGAAGAGAAATCAAACAAAAAGTTGAGCTCAGTTCCTGACAGCCCATCTGTGAAAGTGTTGCTGTCTGTATTCCGATTATGTTGACTTTTTTCACTTGTTGCATCGAGAGGAAACGCAAATGATACAACAAAGTGTTTATGTTCCTTTTTTTCCCTTTTTCATGTAATGCCAAAGTGTTTGAAAGTGAAAGTGTTCTTCTGTGCTCTGAACTTCATCCTGGAAGCAAATTACATAACAAGAGCTCTGCAAAAGAGCGAGTGGGTGCAGTAGAAGAGTGTAAAGTGGGGTTCTGTGTTCCTGAGTTTTCAGTGTAGTTTATTGACACGAGGATGCTGATTTCCAGATTCTGTTAATTTAAAACCTGATCAGCAAAACTACTCTCAAAAAGTGTTTTGGGCAAATAAAGTGACATACAAAGTAGTTAAGGGGCAGATATAAGATGTATTTTTCTTCACTCTGCACCCTTTTCATTCAGAACTTTTTTCCCCTCTTTCATATACATTTCATTTTTTGAGTGAAATACATTTTTTTATTTTTTAAGTAATTATAAGTAGTAGTAATAGATTTCAAAACCAGACATGCACACATACTTAATGCTTAAAAGGAAGCTGAGAGCAATATAAAGCTGAAACTTGTAACTCATCCAGAGTGCTGAAGTGTCTTTGTGGTCTTTCACTATTCACCTTCCTGAACAGTAAAACAGTTTTTTGGGAGCAACCTGCTCTTAGTACATTTACACATGCTGAACATTGATGGACTTAACAGAACTCCTGGGGATGTTTAGGGCCTTGAAAATCCTTTTGTATCCATATTCTGACTTGTACTTTTGAATAATATTTTCTCTGAGTTGAATTAGTGCAGTAAATACAGTAATACTTAAACAAACTCACACCCGTATGCACAGCTCTGACTATAATCCTCACACATGGTCAGCTCTGACATTTTCCCAGTTTTGTTTGTCCTGCCTAATTAGCCAACACTTCCCCTCACCTGGTGCGGTGTTGGCCAATCAGTGGAGCCTGCTCATTACCCAGAGATTATGTCAGGGTCTGTCAAATGAAGAGTGAATGTGACAGTTCAATGTAATCTCAGCAATAAGCTTCGCAGGGCCGCCCCCTCACTGCTGCTCGAGGATTCAACTTGGCTATCCTCGAGGGGCACACTGAAATGAACTCTGAGGCTAATTAAGATGCCATGTTATTCAGTTACTTTGTCTTTTATCTGCCTTTTTTTCTCTTTATCTTCTAGTTCTGTATGTCTTCCCTGGCCATCACCATGCCAATACCATGTGGAGCCTTCGTTCCTGCATTTGTCATTGGTAATTAACACCCTCATCATTTTCAAACATTGAGCCTCATGCAAAAAACGTTGGTACGAACAGATTTGTTCTTAATTGTGCATACGAGTGATTTAGGAGAATTTGTGGCATTCACCAATTTTCTCGTATTTTAAGATTTTCTTCAGATACGAACAAAATCACATGTGAATAAATACTTCCTGGCATGTGGGGCAGGAAGTTGCTTATATGATATTATTGGGGCGGTAATTATGGTAATGTCCTGTCCTCGTGCACGAGCACCTGAATACTTCCAGGTGGCATTTATCAGCTTACACTCCTCATTTACACACTCTTCCTGAAGATGGAAGTGTTTGCTGAATCTGACGTGGCATGTTCCTATGAACAGCAGTAAGAGAAATTTAGGATAAAAATACAAAAATGTTCTTGCGTGAGGTCCATTGTCTACCAAATAAAAAAGACGAAAACAAATGATGGTCAAACTAACATGGGAAAAAAACATTAGAATATAAATGATAAAACATAGTGTGACACGTGTAGCTTTTATTCATCCTTTTTCTATATTGCCTGATGTTGAGCAGGGTCAGGGTGTTTTTTTATTGTCCATTTAAGAGAAAAAAAATTTTTCAAGCTGTCATCTTTCTTTATTGTCAGCACCGCAACATTGCAGTCCAAAACTAAACTAAAGCACCAGATCAATGCATTCATAAATCTAAAGTAAATTTGCCTGCTGCACATAATGTTATTTATTTTCTTATTTTCTGCTCTTCGCAAAGTAACAAAGAGTCTGACAAACCAGTGTTAAATTACAAGCTCACTAGAGATGAAAATAACCCAGCAAATAATTAACTATTAAATCACCTACTAGCATGCTAATTCATGTAGCTTGTTGAAAATGATTGTTTCTGAACAGTGTTACCTTGGAAGAGAGATGGGTGGTGGACAAGCCAAGACTGACTGTGTTGTCCATTTCCAAATAAAATGTATACAGCCACCCAATGATGTATTTTCTTAAAGCATAACTTACCCCAAAATTAACTTTTTTCAGCTGATAAAATGTCTAGAATGTGTCTAAAATGTTATTTAGTACTGTTTCTATGCTAATTTTGATGTTTTTGTGCGTATTTGTTCAAATATGTAATATTTGGTATAAAAACGTGTTTTTGCTGCTCATATGGGTAGAGCAGTGGTACTGCAGGCTAATTTGCATATTGGTTAACGGCTCTCTATGGTGACGTGTCTTCTCCACGGTTTCATCACAGCGCCTGTGTTCTGGTATAAAAGCCTCTCCTTCCCCACCCACACCCCCTCCCCTACCCATTTTGATGCATTTTTCAAATATCGCCTTGGGGCGGGGTTATCTTTGCTCAGTAAGATACACTTTAAGGAGCATTGGCATTTCCTTTGAAAGAAATTGTTCAATTGTAGAATTAGGCTTCAATATTTATTTGCAACATGCAAGGTATTCCACAACCTTTCAGCACTGGGCCAAGTATTCAGGATTTCAGATCCCTGGCATGTGGCCCTGCCTTGTTCATTACATAACAGTTTCAACAACAACTTCAGAAACTGAGTCACGATTTCTGGAAATGACATCATGGCAAGAGAGGTAAGTGACCTGACCTATTCCTCGTGACTTGGCTCTGAAACAAGCTTAAATGTAAAAACATTGTGGGGCTGATTCATCATTGGATTGCTGTTGTAAAAAGACTCACAGACTTGACAGTGATTGCAAAGCTGCTTTATTAAAGGGATCCACAATTAGTTGTAGCCTTAGACTTTATTTCATAAACATATACTTTAACAGTAAAACAAAGACTGTAAAAATACTGTAAGCTGTTTAGTTTTGTACATTTTTAAAAATATATTTTAACATGAACATTAACTGAACACTTGAGCTCAGATGGGGTTGTGCATTT
>NW_013952658.1:73419-89083 GCF_001266775.1 Austrofundulus limnaeus
GCATTGAGTCATGAGCTTTCTTGTAATCAATCCAAGCGGTGCACAGGTTGGTATGTCAGGTTTTGTAGTCTCGGGCGACTGTGTGGTCTACAAGGAGTTGGTGTTTGGCTCCTCTGCTATTTATGCCGATGCCTTTCTGTGCCGTGCTGATGTATTTATCCATGTACCCGCTTATCTTAGCCGCTATGATGCCTGACATGAGCTTCCATGTTGTAGAGAGACAGGTTATCGGCCGATAGTTGGATGGGACTGAACCCTTTGAGGGATCCTTCTGGATCAGGATTGTGCGCCCTTCAGTTAACCATTCAGGGTGAGTCCCATTTTCTAGCAGCTGGTTCATTTGGGCTGCCAGTCGCTCATGGAGGGCAGTGAGTTTCTTTAGCCAGTAGGCATGGATCATGTCAGGYCCTGGTGCTGTCCAGTTTTTCATACCCGAGACTCTTTCTTGGATATCTGCCACAGTGATGGTTACCGGGGCTTGTTCAGGGAGGTTGCTGTGGTCTTCTCGTAGAGAGGTTAGCCACAGTGCATTGCTGTTGTGGGACACCCCCCTTTCCCATATGCCTTTCCAGTATTGACTAAACTGCTCTGTTGTCATTACCCTGCCATTGAGAGTACACTTTAGCTGGTTGGGTGGAGAAGAGCCGGTTAATCSWCCTGGCTTCATTCTCTCTTGTGTATCTCTTTAGGCGGCTGGCCAAGGCTTGGAGCCTTTGTTTGGCAGTTTCGAGTGCTTCAGGWATGGGCATCTGGCTGTACTTCTTGAGTACTGATCTTTTCATTGCACCACTTAGGAGCTCTGACAGTTGGCTCACTTCCCTCCTTGTTAYCTTGATCTTAGCCTCTAACCATCTTTTCCACGGTGGGTATTGGGTCCCATGGTTGCTCTTATAGCCAAGCATCTCAAGGATCTTATCAGCTCATTGGTTTCCGTTATGGTGTTGGTAGGGATCGTTCTCAATGCTGCATTCACATCTTCAATGAGACTTTCTGATCTTTAAACATAAACTGTATCTGCTGGACTTTAACACAGGAATTTAGATAAGTTATCTATATGGATAAATAGTTTACTTTTACAACATGGTTGACTGATGTCATTTTAATTTGGCCAGATTTTTAGGTTATTTTAATATTTAAACTAGGCAATATCAAGGACATCAGCTGAAATCATAAAAAGCCTTATTATCTATACCAGCTCCTGCAGGGTCAAAGCTCAGCCACAGGTCACTCTCTCTCTCTGTCTGTGTGGCCCTGCTGTGTTTCACACCAGCTCAGCTAAGGGACAAGGACAGGTTCAGAGGCAGGACTTGGTGAGGGTCTTACTCGGGAACCTCAGGACCCTACTCAGGAGGTTATCTAGTGTTTTTTTTTTAGGAAATAATACAGTTGACCTTGTGTTTTACCACAGCTTTTTCTTTCTTCTCTTCATAAACTAAACACATCATTTTAGCAGAAAAGTACAAACCTCCAGTTTTTTCTTGAGGACCAGAAAGGCATCCACAAATCCCCTGCGCATGTCTGGGTTCAGGCTTTGTTTCAGTTGACCAAAGAGGGCAAAGTTCTTTATTCTGATGACAGCATATATGTTGAATAATACCCTCCTGTTTAGGGATCCAYTTAAAGAGGGATGGATAGATATTGTACATCTGTGAAATATTAGATATTCAGTTTGTCAGTAATAAAGAACAAACGTTAAGCTCATTTCTTTAATTTTTGTCATGGGCTGGGTCCAAATTCAGGGGCTGCATCCTCCGAAGGTCGAATTTGTCAGACACTTATGTCACAGCGGCGCCATGTCCAAATTCGAAGGCTCCCCAGGGGCCTCAGGATTGCGCAGGTTTCACATTAAAAATTGACATAGGTACAAATTTAGAAAAGTGTGCCGCACCAAAATATTCAGATGTATAAAAGTGTGCGCAAGCAGGTTCCTGCGCACCTTTCCTTTATACATCCCAATGAACGTGGAACTGAGCGCATATGAGACACCTCCCCTGACACGCCTTCACTTATAATATGTAAAATAGATGTAAATGTGTCCAGCGTGTGAGATTCTCCTCAGACTGTCCTCTCTGTGGGATCAGAAAGGATTTTTAGATGCAGGAAAATTATACATTAAATGGAGAATGAGTGAGAAAACTGTCTAAGTAGTGGAGTGTAAAAAYGAGTTTRCTACTCACAAAGGTGTGTGTGTGTKKKKGTGTRTRYGCRYGTGTGWRRMKSTKKTSTYYWSMGSSGCMCATRWGASWSAGAGACATTTCCACMTTTACATGTCTTTAATAAATGACTGTAAGCACAGAGAAACATGACTTTAGTAAAACTTAGAAAAATATTTAATAAATAGTTGAAGTGAAGGAACGAGTTGCGGCGCCGCAAGTTTCTGCCGCGGTGTGATTTATATTTTAGAATCATGAAGTCTTTCATTCAGATCAGCTGCATGACTCGACTCAGAACCACAGTAAAATACCTGATTGTAATTTGTTCGGTGTGATACCAAAAACAAACAAACAAAAACACGCTGTCCTCAATTCTTCTTGTGGGGATATCAGCCTGCAGCACAGCTGACATTGACATAAATTACGCACAACTTTACGCAGCAACAAATCTGTTGTCTGCATCTTGTGGAGCTGAGGAATCATCACAGCTGAGCTGTTCTGAATTAATCTGCTGAGTTGACAAAGTTTTTTTCTCAGTGAGAATTAAAATGTTTCTTAGACAATTCACACATTTTATTCTCCAGCTGTGTGTGCGCCTCGCAGGTCTGCGCTCTGCATGTGTTTCCAACTACGTGACAACAATATAAAAAGTTTACAGTTTACAGACTGGACTGAGGTTCTTTGATCATTTTTAGGCTGATCTATTTTCTTGTCTGAGGTTAAATGATTTTCAGTCCCGGGGTTCAGTTTCATGATCATTCAGTTTAAACAATAAAAACTCGAACTAAAATAAAAATTCTGACACCGTGTTCAGACGCTCCTTACATCCAGAAAACACAACARAGTCATATTTCTGTGGATTCAGGTCAGATTCATGACTTTGTGAGTTAAAACTGTCGACTGAAAAACTTTGCGTGACTGTCGCACATTCTTAYGGCAGGAGAAAGGTTTGTGTAAATATACGCACACTTTCACACAATGTTGGTTTTGATACATCATAACGTGGGCGTAGAGCCTGGCGCACACAACTTTTTTATACGTACGCACCATTTATACATGAGGGCCCTGATGCGGCCAACAAATGAGTCCTCCTTTATGCCCGATTTGAGGGACAGCTCCGATATTCATATCCCATAATGCATTGCGGGCCGACCAGATATTATTTCCTGCTCGTAATGGCGGACAAAGCAAGAGTTAAAGTTTAAAGCAGTTGTGTCGTTATTGCTTTATTCATTTGTATAGATGTGTTTTTTTAATATTATTCTTGTCAGAAATCAAACAAGCTGGTATGGCAACATAAACATGCACCTACGGCCAGTGTTGTATAAAGTAACTCAAAGTGATACTTGAGTAAAAGTACAAGTATCTTATCTTAAAATTACTTTGGTAAACGTTAAAGTATCATCTACGAATATTACTTGAGTAAAAGTCTTAAAAGTGTCTGATTTTCTTTGTACTTAAGTATCAAAAGTAAATTTTTGACTTAAAATGTACTTAAGAATTTAAAGTAAAAGTGTTAAGTAAAAATTAGCAAATTTTCGAAAAAGACATTTATTGGGAGGTGAATGCTACAAAAAAAATTTCATAAAAGCGTGCAGGATAGTATTTGTTTATGGTTTCAAATAACGAGTTGGAGTGAAATAGAAGTAAGAACTTTCTACTTATTTTTAAAAAATGTAAGGAGTAGAATGTACTGATATATGTGTAAAAATGTAAGGAGTAGAAGTAAAAAGTAGACTAAAAGCAATTACTCAATTAAAGTACAGATAGCCAAAATTTCTATTTAAGTACAGTAACAATGTATTTGTACTTATTACTTTATAACTCTGCCTACGGCAGGTCCGTTAGTTCTTCAAATATTGCCTTTAAGCTAATTAAGTTGTTTTATGAGATTTATAATACTAATATATTGATATTTTGCTAATTTCAATCTATTTTTGCATCTGTTTAGCATCATCACGGTTGCTAGTTGACAGGATGTACGCCAGGCTATGGACGAGAATAAAGCAGAAGACTAGACCGTCCAACGGCGTAATCACCATCCTAAAAGTGGGGGGGACACATTTTTTAAAGGTCTTTTATTTCCTGCTTCGGTTGAAATAAGTGGGGCGGGACAGAGGGCACAGGATATGGGAAGTGGGGGGGACATGTCCCACCCTGTACCTATGGCGGTTATGCCCATGAGACCGTCCAAATTCACAGCCACTTTTTACCGGTCCTTGCGGTCAACCAAGGACCTGGCCCACCTAGACTGGGTAGGCCAGGTCCTTTGAGGGACACAGCTCCTGAATTTGGACACAGCCCAGCTGTTTGTTTTGTAAAAGAGAATTTTGATTCCAAATAAAAAAATAAACAGTTCAAATACTATATGAAACTGAAAAAATTAGAGTTATACCTGGATTGAGGGGGAGCTCAAAACTTTGATCATTGTGCTCATTCAATCAACCATTAATGTAAATTCCTGATCATCGTATTCAAATATGCTTCCGTAGATCAAGGAGGAGATGATGTTGGAGACTGCAAAGTTTAAGGATTATCTTGTATCAAAAGCTTCTCCTGAGTCAAAGAACAAGCAAAAATAAATGAAGTATTGTTTAAACCAACATTTTATCAACTGTTTATTGATGACAGTGATTTCACCTTTGTAACATTTGAAAACGTCAATGAGATAGTAACATTCCTCAATGAGTTTTTCTTCACATGCCTTCTTGCCTATTCCAAAGTCTCTCAAGTTAGTCACAGAAAAGCGACACATTTCTTTCCAAGTTTCACCATTGGTTGCTACCACTCGAAGAAGGAAGGTGACCTAATGAACTCAACACAATTTCCCCAAATAATTCAAACCTGTTGTGTCCTTACCATGTCCTCTGTTGAGTTCATCCATAATGTGCACCACATCACTTTCTCCAAACTCTTCATCATATTTGATAAGTGCCTCCTTCACTGTCCTGTATCCTGCCAGGACCACAACTTTTTTGCATCCAAAATACACAGTGAAGACTGATCCATAAACCTTGGAGAACTAATAGCAAAATATTTTTTGTGACTTTGTGCACAACACAATCAAAGACATCTGCCCATTAGGACAACTATACATTTCTCACCTCCAAAAATGTGTTGAAGGGTTTCTTCAGGTCAAGCTGCAGCAGGTTTCCTAATAAAGGAAGTGGTGTGGGTCCTGGTGGCTCCTTCCTGGATACTTTGGACCTTGTAATCGATACATAGACCAAATAAATGAGCAGTGAGACTACCAGACCCTTAAACAGAAAATAAAAATTGAGGTCCAGCAAAATATCTAAAATAGCCATGATCATCGAACAGTTGCGAAAATCAAAGGTGTTTGTTGAAACTCATGCCTTTTGAAAGCGAGACTGCTCAGACGTTTCAATAAATGTTGGGAGGAGTCACCAATAAAATATAACAGCAAATTAAATATTCTTACAAGTTAGTCTTTGTAGAACAAGATGCCCAATCTTTCTAGTCTTTTCAGTTTGTTCCTAGTCAGGATGATTCTAAGATGTTGTTAAATTTAACACGAGTCCCGTGACTGCAGTCACACACTTTTGTTGTCACATGATTATAGTGTCGTTTACAAGCTTCAGCACAGAGTTCAGCCTTCATCCACCTTCCTCCTTTGTGAGCACAAACAACATAGTTCAACCCTGACCCAATGCATAAAAACCTCTATCTACTCTGTGAAAAGTTATGGTCAAAACATGTTTGGACACTGAAACTTATTGAAATTTTTTTATAAAAAGTCAAAGCATTTTTAAAGACATGTTTTTCTGCTCTAGAAAAAACTGAACCTCAGTAAATCAGGGCTTTTATGATGTTTTATGACCACTTGAATCTTTTTTTTCTGTCCACAGGTTTAATTTTTAACTATCATGGTTGGAACTAAAGCAGGTGTGTGACCCAACTTTCCCGTCAGTGTTTATAAGGGCAAAGGCTTGCCCTAAACACCACACAGTGTTTGTCTGTTCACCGGAGTGTAAAATCCTAAAAACCATGAGGGTCGTGGTGCTGTTGGTGAGTCTGTTGGCAGGCTGCCTGGCAGAGAAGCCTCATCCTTGTGGTAAGTGAAAGTCCAAGTAAACTAGAACTTTTCTGAGGAAACTTTAAAGAGTAACATGATTGCTGCTGTCTACAAATCCAACAAACATTATAGTCATAGCTCATTGGAGCTCACAAAATAAGCTGCTAAAATGTCACAATTTTGTTGTGTAAAATGTATTTCAGATTTACAAAAAAAAAATCAAAAATAAACTTTCCGAGAATTTTGTCCAAATCTGTCTAGTGGCTCATGAGATATTTTACTAACAGACAGACAGGATTGACAAGAATTAATGTCAAAGTTTTAACTTAGGGATCTGTTAGCACTCAAAGAATGCTATGAGGATGACACACAGCTACTACCACACCATTATTTAGCTCAATTACATTTATAGCAAATTTTATTTTTGCTAAGGCTGGTTGGAAAAACAATGGAGAGGGAAACTCCTGTCTGATACAAAGGACAGACTCAGAATCTGCTGAGTCACTTGCAGAAGGAAGAGGGGCCTCACTAACCTAAAAAAGGAAACAGCCTAAAAAATATGCATCAAATAATCACTGTGTAAACATTGGGGGGGCRGCTGTGGCAGAGTGGTTAGGGGAGTTGTCCTGAAGCTGGAAGGTCACCGGTTCGATCCCCCATCCAGTTGTCTCAGTTGTTGTGTCCTTTGGCAAGACACTTCACTCCTAATGCATCTGATGTGTGTCCCCTCAGTGTATAAATGTGATTGGCACTGATTAGTCTCCATAGATGATTGTACATGTTAGATTTGTAGAGACCCAATAAAGTGCTGTGTGAATGGGTAAATGAGGACACAGATTGTAGTGTGAAGCACTTTGAGTGTCCTGGTTGGGTAGAAAGGCGCTATACAAGTACAGTCCATTTACCATTTTTTGAAGACAGAAACAAGAAAGTCTGATGGTGCTAATTTTACTTTTAGCTAATGTTCTGCTTATTTTAGCTGTAAAGAGTTTCAGTTTATTGAGCAAATTTCAACAGTAATTCTGCATTTTACTATAGGCTTACTATAGACCCATGGTCACACATTGAAGTTCCCTTTATATCTATGAATGCAGGAAATTATATTTCACTAATTTCTAATGTTTTAATCTTTTTAAAAACTAAAAAAATAAATCTATCAGTATCTTTGCTGAATTAAATAGGTTTAGAGTGAAATAATGTGATGATGTCTACTTTTGGTGAATAATGCAGAGCTTTATTGTACACAGAAAGTCCTGCTCTTCTGACCGGGATCCTCAGTGTGGTGAGTTTTGTGAAAAAATAAAATAAAATAAAAAAGTCAAATCTGAACTACACAACTAGCCAATGGCATTTTGCATTGTAAGACCTGACCCAGCCTGAGTTGTGTTTGCATTGAGCACATAGTGCCACCTAAATGTGGGTGGAGATAATCATATAAATAATGTATAAATCTTTATGTTCAAAGTTCAAAAGTATTTATTTGCAACTTACAAGACCATCTGTATTGAAAAGGAGTAGGTTGAAGTAAAAAAAATTATATTTTCCTACCCCTTTCTTACTCTTCAAAATATTAATATAGTCTTGATTTTTATTGTTGTGAACCTTCTTATTTTACATACACAGCAATCTCAATAACAATAATAGCTTATTTAACACCCCAGTGTTTCATTTAATCTCTAAATACCATCAATATCGACCAAATAACAACTCAAAATATTTTTTTTGGATCTTTTTTAAACTGATTTCTTATTTTACATTGCTTCAGTTCAACATTTAACCCATTCAATAAATCCACCCCACACACAGATATACACATACTTTTTGTCGTGGTTTGCACACTTTATTTTTTAAATTTGAACTCTCCTCTTGATTTGTGATTATGTCATATCAAAATCATGGTACTTTTTAAGGGTGCTGTCTGATTTACATAATACTTTTTAAGGGTGCTGGCCGATTTCGGGAGATTGGCCAATTCTTAGATAAGATTGGTAGAAAAGATGGGCTTCTCTACCTCCACAAAGGTAATATTTAAAAAGTTTGCATTGTTTCAAGGGTTTTGTTCAATGTTTTTCAATAAAATAAGGTTGGAACATTGAAAGTGTATCGTGACCATATAACATCTCATAGTGTCAGCTATTTAAAAAATCTGCATTGGCTCAAATCTGTATTGGCATGTCAGATATTTTTAAAGAATGGTGATCAGAGGTCRGCCAGAAAACTGCCATCAGTGCATCCCTAGTACTTTTCTTTGTTATATATGTAATTCAAGACCAGCTGAAACAGAGAAAGATATAAAATTGGCTCCAACAGCCAGGACTGAATAGAACTCCAGGTCTTGGGCTTCCAGAAGTCAGGCTGGAAGTGGGCGTTTAAGGCAAATGCAAATACCTTACAATGCAAAATAATAATAATAATAATAATAATAATAATAAGCAATAAATGTACAATTTGTGAAGGAGATGGAAACATTCTTATATTCTAACTCTCCAGTCCACACAGAATGAAAAGTTGTGGACCTATGCCAAATACATGTATGATGCTCTGGGACAGAGAGTGCGCATCATGGAGCTGGGCACCTACGAGAACAAATCATTCACCTACGATGCACTGCTGCTCTTCAGAGAGGTGACAAAGCAAACATATGAACATGTCAACAATGTATTTTAAAGTGTACACACACTATATTGGCAGAAGTATTTGCTCACCCATCTGAATTACTGTGCACCAATGCACAAAGCAAAGTCCATAAAAACATGGATGGCAGAGTCTGGTGTGGAGAGTCCTGACCTCAACCCCATAGAACACCTTTGGGATGAATTAGAGTGGAGACTGAGCCAGGCTTTCTTGTCCAACATCACTATGTGACCTCACAAATGCTCTTCTGGAAGAAYKGTCAAAAATCCCCAYAAACACTCCTAAACCTTGTGAACAGCCTTCCAGAAGAGTTGAAGCTGTTCTAACTGCAAAGTGTGGACCAATATTGAACCCTATGGATTAGGAATGGGATGTCACTTCAGCTCTTATGTAAGTCAAGGCAGGTGAGCGAATACTTTTGGCAATACAGTGTATCTCACTCAGGTGAAAGGTAAGGGGAAAGTTTATTAGTGATGTAAAAACCTGATTCCTCACTGTGTCAACAAATAAAACCCATTAATCCTGTATGTAATGTAGTATGTGATGGACAAACAAACAATCCTATATTGATTGGATCACATTGTTAGTTTCTTCCCAACATAGAAGAGGTTCTAGAAAACAAACTAAAAAGTGTTAGTGTGACTGGTAAAACTGACCAATAGTTAATTATTTACTCGTTTTAGCACATCAAGAAAATCATCATTAGTAATGACCAACCRTGTTTATGGGGTTGGACAGTACTGTCTGTGTATGATAAGGTTWATGTCATTACTCATTAATATTTTGGTTCCAAGCAGACAAACTTTCTTGACTTGTAAAAAGTGGTTTTCATCAGTAGTTCAAGTTTTCTTAAGTCCTTCAAAGTTGTTGTTTTTTATTATGATTTTAGCTGCTCCTTAGTAAGTGAGTAAAGTTTGTTTTCCTTTCATAGACGTGAATCACACAGTGCTGCACAATAAAATACAAAACAATAGAAACACCWCAACTCGGGACGTTGTGGGTCAGTGGGCGGAATACTTCAAGAACCTACACAATCTTACTGACACGTCTTCCCATAAGGAAGCAGAGCCTGAGGACCATGAGATGGATTCTCCAATCTCTGGTGCCGAGGTCAACGAGCTGGTTAAAAAGCTCCTCAGTGGCAGGGCGCCGGGGTGGATGAGATTTGCCTGAAGTTCCTTAGGGCTCTGGACGTTGTGGTGTTGCGTTGGTTGACGCAACTCTACAATATCCCATGGACATCGGGGGCAGTTTCCCTGGATTGGCAGACCGGGGTGGTGGTCCCCCTATTTAAAAAGGGGGGCAGCAGAGTGTGTTCCAACTATAGGAGGATCACACTTCTAAGCCTCCCTGGTAAGGTCTGTTCAGGGGTCCTGGAGAGGAGGGTCCATCGGATAATTAAATTTCGGATTCAGGAAGAGCAGTGTGGTTTTCATCCTGGTCGTGGAACAGCGGACCAGCTCTTCACCCTCACCAGGTTCCTGGAGGTGGTGGGAGTTCGTTCAACCAGTCTAAATGTTTTTTTGTGGACTTGGAGAAGGCTTTTGACCGTGTCCCTCAGAGACTCCTGTAGGGGGTACTCAGGGAGTGTGGGGTATCAGGCCTGTTGATACAGGCTGTTAGGTCCCTGTACGACCAGTGCCAGAGCATGGTCCGCATTGTCGGTAGTAAGTCGGACTCATTTCCGGTGAGAGTTGGACTCTGCCAAGGTTGCCCTTTTTCACCGATTCTGTTCATAACTTTTAAGGACAGAATTTCTAGGAGGAGCCAAGGTGTTGAGGGAATCCGTTTTGGTGACCTTTGATCACATCTCTGCTTTTTGCAGATGATGTGGTCATATTGGCTTCATCAGATCGTGATCTCCATCTCTCACTGGAGCGGTTCGCAGCTGAGTGTGAAGCGGCCGGGATGAGGATCAGTGCCTCCAAATCCGAGACCATGGTCTAGAGCCAGAAACCGGTAGCGTGCCGCCTCTTGGTCGGGGAGGCGGTCCTGCCCCAAGTGGAGGAGTTCAAGTATCTTGGGGTCTTGTTCACGAATGAGGGAAGAATGGAGCGGGAGATCAACAGGCAGATTGGTGCTGCGTCTGCAGTGATACGGGCGTTGTACCAGTCTGTTGTGGTGAGGCGGGAGCTGAACCAGAAGGCAAATCTCTCCGTTTACCTGTCGGTCTACATTCCTACCCTCGTCTATGGTCACGAACTTTGGGTAGTGACCTTAAGAACGAGATCGCAGATACAAGCAGCCAAAATGAGTTTCCTTCGCAGGGTGTCTGGGCTCTCTCTTAGAGATAGGGTGAGGAGCTCAGTCATCTGGGAGGGACTCAGAGTAGAGTCGCTGCTCCTTCACATCAAGAGGAGCCAGTTGAGGTGGCTCGGGCATCTGGTTAGGATGCCTCCTGGACGCCTCCCTGGTGAGGTGTTCMGGGCATGTCCCACTGGGAGGAGACCCAGGGGAAAACCCAGGACACACTGGAGGGACTATGTTTCTCGGSTGGCCTGGAGGCACCTTGGGATTCCCCAGATGAGCTGGCCCAAGTGGCTGGGGAGAGAGAAGTCTGGGTCTCTCTGCTTAGGCTGATGCCCCCGCGACCCGACCCCGGATAAGCAGAAGAAAATGGATGGACAGACAATAAAAACAGTATATAGATACAATGCATAAATGTAAAGTAWATTAAAATGATAAATTAAATACTTTTTTACCTGTACACAACAAAAGTTGTCTCAGGGCACTGCTCAATAAAATTCAATCCAAAACAAAATCCAATTACTCTCAGTTCATTTCTCTTATTACTGAATTCAATTCAGTTTATTTATATAGCGCCACGTTACAATATACATCGTCTCAGGGCACTGTACACAGAAAACAATCTAAAGAAAAAAGAAAAAGCCAGCMGATTGTGTTGAATCACTTCATCAMAGTCTCCCATCCTGAACAGCACATTGGCRAAACTTGAAAAATGACTTGCTTTTAACAACCACATTCAGTATCTATAAATCTAATTCATCTAAATAACCAGGTGTCTCATTCATCAGGCTACCATGTATGAAATCCACCAACATAACCGAACATGTAAGAAGCTTCCTCTGAAAGCAGACTTCCAGCCCATGGCCATTCCCAAAGATGCAAGTTTTGTGGGTCAGTTTGTTCTGGGCAGCTCATCTGGRCCGGGAGAGGGTCTCCTAGTCAACTCTTGGGCAGGAGATTTGCCGGACAAATCAGGTGTGAGATCATTTCATGTTCATCTGTTCAATCATTCATTTCTTTTTAATGAACACTTCTTGTTCCGTCTGTCCATTCAGGACAGTATGTGTCCTCAGTCACTGAGTTTGGCTGCATTCCCATCACCTCTGCCTCCCACACCAAGGAGTTTGGATGGGTGGTGACCAGGTAGGTTTCATGGAGTTCATAAACAAGTCTAAAACATGTTTTTTTATGATTAGATTAGATTAGATTAGATTAGATTTAATAGACCTTAATTGTCATTGTACAGAGCACAATGAAATGTTACTGTTTATCTGTTTATTAGTTTCATCAACAACATCAAGGGGATTCCAGAYCCCAGTAAACTCAATCCACCAGACTTCTGCCCTGATGTAGAGATGGACAGTGAGGAGGACCCCATACACTTTCTCAGCTTGTTTCTTAGCAAGAAATGAAGACTTTATTTCTTGGGATCTGCTTGACAAATCATCAATAAAGACATTCTTTTTTTTTTCATTGCCGAAAAATTTGGTATTCATGCAGTTTACCTCAGTTTTAACACATACTTCGAAAAGCAACTGTGGCAACAGTACACTCATTTTTATGATCTGRGTGAGCTGAAGTTTTTCCTCAAGAATGAATAGAAGCAGAAAATTGGGCTTTAGTTCAAATTTAAATTTGATTTTATTACCTTTGCCTGTCTGGTTTTGAATTGCATACTTTCAACTGTGCAATGCACTAATGTGAAATTACAAGTGATGTATATTAAAAAAATGTAAAATAAATTAAAATTTACTCACTATGCTGTCATTTATGATATTGTAAATGGTGATAGAAATTGATGTCAAAGTTTTCAATAAGCATATTCAATGTAGTAAGTATGATCAAATTCATGATGAAAGTACCATTTCTTGAAGGACTTTTTTGAATAAAAATGAGTAGGTTGAGTACTCAACTTTTTTTCTACCTGGATTATTGAGATGCATCAATTCATTAGATATTTTGCTAACAGACAAACWGSGTTGACTAACAGTGAATGCTAAAGTTTTAAGCAAGGATGTATAAACACACTTATGTAATGGTGATGACTCTCTACACTAAATTTATAACACTTTGGCTCAACATTTGTAAAATCACATTTTTGTGTTTGCTAGGTTAATCTAGCTGTAGCAACCACTTTGCATTTTTTCTAAAGTTTAATCACTTGAATTTGATGATCCAGGCATAAAACGTCTGAAAGTTTCATTGAAATCCATCCAGTGGTTCATAAGTTATTTTGCTAACAGACAACGTAGCAGACATGTTCATATATCACCCATCTTTTGGCACTAAATATGACTCCCTTTTTAAATTAAAACATCCAGGCCCAGCACACACACAGAGTTCACACATCATATAAAACATCATGAGCCTAGGGAAGCACAAAAAAAATCTGGTTCATAAAAATATGCTCATAATAAATTCTAATCACATTTGGATAGCAATAAACAATATAAAAATAACATATTTGTTCAAGAAAATTTTAAACTAAGCTGTAGAAAGAGGTACTTTCACCAGTCTCCTGGCTAGATTACTGTAATTTAGATTACTGTAATTCTCCTCTCTTTGGCCTACCACAGAAAACCCTCCATAAACTCCAACTGCTTCAGAATTCATCAGCCTGTATCATTACATGGACCCCCCTCAATCCATCACATCACACCTGTTCTACAACAGCTCCTGGCTCCCCATTCCACATCGCAAAAACTAGAAAATACTTCTCTATACCTTCAAAGTTGTCCACAACTTCGCCCCTCCATATCTTTCAGACCTCCTTCACATGGCTACACTTGCCCATAACCTTTAGATCTTCTTTTATTCATCTCACTGTTTTCCCCACCCATGTTGTTACTATGTGGAACAGAGCATTCAGGTGCTCTGCCCCCCACCCACCCCCCACCCCGCCCCGCCGATCTGGAACTCAAGCCCACCTCAGCTCCGTAACATACTCTTTGCCACATGTTAAATCCAAACTCAAAACCCATCTGTTTAAAGTAGCCAATGCACTGTGACTGAGAAGTAAATTTTGAAATAAAGACTAGCACACTCACAAATACTGAAATATTTTTCATTTCTGGAAAGTGTGGGGAGGGGGCACCACAAAGAAGGAAGGACATCAAAATGCATAGCACCGGCCCTGAAAACATCTCTTTGGAACAGCAACATGACTAAACGGTGGTCATGTGATTTTTTTTTTAATAAAAAAGCATGAATAATTAATAGATGTGTGACTCCCAATCAGTCAGATTTACTCACAAAATATCCCCTAGTTCAGTTACTTGTGAACCCAGCACATTTCACACCCTTACAAAGAAGATCTTTGATCATTAAACTGATTACAGCCTGGAAACCTCACCAGCATCTATAAAAGGACTGGGCTTCTCTACACAGTTTTCAGTACTACAGAGAAAGGTCAACTTTCCATCAGACAATATGAAAGCGCTGAGTCTACTTGTGTGTTTGTCAGTAGGCTGCTTCGCTCAAAAGCCATGTGGTAAGTACTTCTGAAAACCGTYATAGTAATGGTTTTCTTCTAAACTGTTTTAAAACTGTTCTAGGAAACGTAAGATTATTTTTTGTCAGAACATTTAATATGTTCTGACAGTAAGCAGCTTTGCACATCTTTTTTTTCCCTTTACCATTATTTAACCAGGCTAGTCCAGTTGAGATCTCAGATCTCTTTTTCAAGGGAGGCCTGGGCCTGAAGACAACTTGTTTATTGTACATGTTTTATGAGGGGCCGCCTAGGCATTATTTAAAATTAGCTTGCACTAATTTTCTTTACCCACTTTTTATTTTTGAGTCACGGGAAAGCTGGGCGTGTCTCCAGCAGTCACTGTGTGAGAGGCAGGGTCCACTCTAAGCAATTTTCATGTGTATGTAAAAATGTTTTAGAGATGCTGACGTGTGAAGAAAAGGTTTTCATATGTGTACAAAAGATTTTCACATGTTTTAAATGTTTTCATTTTTTGTTTAAACAACTTTCCAATGGAATTTTTCATACACGTGAAAATTATGAATGAAAATCATGTTTTTACATGAGTGTAAGACAATTCAGATAAATGGCAAGCCCTCACATATCTGCTTATTTAACRTTCTGAGCTGACAAGATTAAAATCTGTCTTTTTAAACTTCAATAGCATCCCCATCACTGATGTCTGGGAGCCTCTCTGTGGTAAGCAGAAAATGTCTGATACTAACTTGAAGACATTTTTTAATCAAAACATTGATAGACTAGTTATTTAGACRTTTGCTGAAATTTTAACATCTTTAAAGTCAAATTATATTTCTTCTTTTTTAAAGTCCACCCAAAGTGACAGGCTGGCAGCGCTTGCCAAGTACTCCTATGATGCAGTGGGACAACGCATCAGCCTTCGAGAKTTAGGAACTTTTTACAATAAAACCTTCTTCCACCTGGACATACTTCTGCTCTACAGACAGGTAATGACAACATCAGTAATGATTAGTAAATCAAATCAAAAATTGATTATATAGAGCATTTTATTCATTCAATAAAATAATCTATAGAAAATCAAGTTCTTCTGCTAAACTATATTTAAAAGCCTCAAAGTATCATTAAGGGCATGTTGTTCTTAGG
>NW_013952658.1:90057-93557 GCF_001266775.1 Austrofundulus limnaeus
TATATTTCTGCTTTTATTTCTAATTATGTCAGTTTCAGTCCTCCATATTATTCATCACAGCGTGTCACATTTTTATTGATCTACTTCTCCAAAATTATTGAACAGTTTTTTTTTTTCAAAATAAATCAAAATGTACAACTTGACAATATTATGGTATATTTTACTGCGCAAGCAAAAGTCACAACAACTGCAAAATTGTAGAGAACAAAGTTTTGGTAAAACAAAAACTCAGCACTCTTTGGAGCTGTAAAGATCAGTGATATAGCAGAAATATCAATCAACTTTCATATGGCTTCATAGAAGATTGATCTTTACATGCCTGAAGTCACTGTTAAACATACAGTACTGTGTTTTTATAAAACCACTGTTTGTATGATTATTTTAAGATTTTACTACAGAATGTTCAACTTAGTGTGATTATCTCAAACGCTCTTTTAGGCCGTAAAACTTTCCAGTATTCTTTTCCTTCCACAAACATTACACTTCTTATGTAATTTGTAGTTTATAAAATATAGTCTTTCACCTAATGTGTCTCTCACGACTGTATAACTCAGTGTGTGGTTACAATGGTGAACCTAATGAAAGTAATTGCATCTCAACTTTAATGCAACTTAAAGCAGTAGCAGCACTGGCGCCAATCAGAATTTCTTCAGACATTATTTCTCATGCTGTCATGTCCTGCAGGGTATCATGTACAAGATCAACAGGAAGACCAGTACGTGTGTAAAGAAGCAGCTGACTGAAAGCTTYCACCCTTTGGCGGTTCCAAATGACGCCTCCTTAGTGGGGCAGTTTGTTTTGGGCAGCTCTTCTGTTCCAGGCGAAGGAATCCTGGTCAACACATGGWCAGGGMAGCTGCAGATGAAAAAAGGCACAGGTACATCAGAAAAACAACACAAAGTCGTGCTTTAAAGCACCACATGACTTTGACTGCACTAGTTTATCCTGTTTGTCCGGTTRTGGGTTCCTCAGCCTTCATGTGATCTGTTTTTTGTTTCTGCAGCGGAGTACATTGGCACTGTTACAGAGTTTGGATGTCTTCCTATCAGYACTATGTTTTGTAAAGACAAAACAGGCTGGGTGTTGGTCAGGTTGGTGCATATAAAACACAATCTGTTCAGTCTTCTCCAGAGCAAACCTCCACCTCCCCAGGCTCTCTTCCACCTGCTCCCTACTCTCACTACCAATACTACATYTAAGCCTTTGTTTGAATAAAATTAAGCCAAAGTATCAATTTAAAACTAAAGGTTTAGCATTAAAAAAGCACATTAGTCAGAGCTTTAAACTGAGATCATTTTATGATGGAAAATGCAAAGAATTGCACCATTTTGATCAAATCTCACAAAATATTGTGATAACTCAGAGTATGTGTTGAGTGAATATCAAATTACAACAAGTTTAAGTCAACATCTAAAAGTTTTACTAAGTTATATCTATTTTTGGGCTTGATAAGACTGATTACCTGTGGCAGCTTTGGCAGCCATCTTGAATTGGGTTAACCTCCAAAGTWAATCAATTTTTCAAATCAAGATTTTTTTCCAAATCCGCCATATGGTTTATTAGATATTTCAACGCATTCTCACTCCCGCCRCGTCAACATATTGACRCTTGGTTAGGTAGCCGTCTGCGTCCAGGTTCRGATGCGYTGGGTAMCCCYCACGCGTCCGTTCTTTACGAGATGAGGCAGAGGAGGACGAGCGCATTGTCATATTTTTTACAAGAGTAGGAAATGCGCAAAACTAACCATCCCAGACCCAAAACTTAACTTCTATTAGCCTTATACAGTCCATCCCTGACTCCAGTACCTAAAATTAACCATTAACCCTGATCCCTCWTATTAACTATTTTAACCATTAATCCTAATCCCTCATATTAACCTCAGACCCCCGACCCAAAGACCCCTAAGCGACACAACCCGGAAAAGCCGCGGGCAGCAAGGACGGACGCGCGGGGGTACCCGCACGCGTCAAAACTGGACACAGAAGGATCCTGCCCAAGCGTCAATATGTTGACGAGTCGGTAGTGAGAATGTGTTCGATATTTTGCTAACAGACAAAAACAGCTGACATTAATAGTTAGGGCCAAAGTTTCAGGTAAGAAAGTGCAAGGAATATTTGTTGGGCTTGATGTTAAACTATTATTTCATATAATTTTAGCACAATATCTGTAAAATGGACTGAGTTAAAGCATTTTTTTGTTTTCTAATGTCAGTTAGCTGTCGTGGCCATCTTTGAGTGAGCTGACCTCAAACATTAGTCAGTTGTAGATGTGTAGCCAGTCATTACCTGTCAAGAGTTCCATTCAAATCCGCCCAGTCTTTCTCGAGATRTTTTGCTTATACAACACCACAGCACATGAGCACACACACGTTGCCTTAGCTAGAGGGTTATAACAGTAAACATATCACTGTAAAGTGTATATACTATTTGTGCATCGGTTTATAGTCAAGATTTACTTGTTACTATTAATGTGTGTAATTAAATACATTTTGCTCTGTTTTGGAGCAGGGTGTGTGTTGATTATTGCTTTTAAACCTAAAATATACAAGAGAAGTCTATTAGTCCTGTCTGAACTTAGGCTCAAATAAATCYGTTAGATTCCAATGACCACAGACCCGAGTTCACAGGACGTGATTGTTTTTGTCTGTTTCACATCTGTTTTTCAGCTTTTTCAATAACATTGCTGGAGCAGCAGACCCTGAAGATTTTACTCCCCCGCTGTTCTGTAACAGTGCCCAGCTGGAGGAAGACGAGGAACAGAATCTRACAGCCATCTTCAGCTTGTTTTGAAACACTGGCCTCTTCAGAGTCCTGATGCAATGTGATGCTAATGCGTGATTCTCTGCAATAAACTTCCTTTTTTAGTAGTTTTGTTTGATGCAGTAGCATTTCTGAACATGCTGAGAGTGAATAAAATTTTTGATGTTGTTTACAGATATTTCATTCATCAGTCTTGGTTTGATATTTAGTCCACGTTTAGTTAGATTAAATCAGATGTAGATGGAATAGTGTTTTTTTTAGTATATTTGCTACAAACAAAACAGTTAAATAAGTTGCTTGAAGTTTAATTTGCAATTAAGCTTTATAATGTGCTGTAAAGAAGATGAACATCAACTATTAAAGTGATAAAATAAAATATATTAGATGCTAATTATTTTTATAGCAGTAAAATTTTAGCAAATCCTTATGTAAACACATTTTTAAGCATTTTGTAAGTTTAAGGGACAATGTAGTGAGAAGAAAAGCTAAGCTTGATCAAATTTTGAAAATGTCACATAAATGTAAAACACAAAACTACTCAGATAGGTACGGAGCCCCTAAAGGGACACATTGGATGAAAAAAAAAAAAAACTATCTCGTGCGCACCACTTAGTAAGTCGTGCGCACCAGTTAGTAAGTCGTGCGCACCACTTAGTAAGTCGTGCCCACCACTTAGTAAGTCGTGCCCACCACTTAGTAAGTCGTGCCCACCACTTAGTAAGTCGTGCCCACCACTTAGTA
>NW_013952658.1:96833-102751 GCF_001266775.1 Austrofundulus limnaeus
TGTGTATATACTGTATTTCAGCAAACTTGTAATTATTATTATGATATACGCGTTACTTTTTGCTGTGTTTTTGTTTTGTCCATTTTTACAGGTGTGCAGACAGATGTCGGGTGTGTTGTCTTGTGTTTTCTTGGTTTATATTTCACATATCTTCTCTAATCTCTCTTTCAATTTTCTGCATTACATTTCTCCTTTGTCTTCTTTCTTTCTTTTTCTTCTCTTCATTTCTGTTTTCTACAGAAGTGACTATAAAAAAGAAAGTTGTCTTAATTTGCTTTTTATTGAGAGAATTGGAGGTTAAGTGGAGGCAGTAGCCGACATGAATTCAGTTAAAGAGATTTATTTGGCCAAAAGCAACACAAAGTATCCCTGCAAAGCCTTTGATCACAGAAAACAGTCATCATTCAAGTCATTTATGGACACACACCTCTGTGTTTCAACCTTTTATTCACAGAAATTTGTGTTTCATTATGCAGAGCTGCCATGCAAGTGCCCCTTCTTGTTGGGGAATAGATAGTGGAAAAATAACAAACAAGCCTTTTTACTGATGATGAAGAAACTACTATGCTTTATGCTTTTAATGTTTTAAAGTAATTTTTGTGCCATCTGAAACAGAAAATGAAACTCAAGTTATAAACAAACTGTCATGATTTGTCAGTTTTCACCTTGGTTTTCCTTGTGTTTCTATGTTCCCCAGTGTGTCTCAGTCCAGCTGCCCCTTATTTGTTTGATTAGTCACCCTCGTATTTCTCCCCAGGTGTTTTGTGTTTCAGTTATTAGTCTTCTGTGTATTTAAACCCTGTGCTGTCTCAGTCTTTGGTCGGATCATTTTGTTTGCTGTGTTCTGTTCCCCCGTCTCTGTGATCAGCATCTGTAAGTTTGAGCTGTCTCTACAGCATTTTTTGTTACTTTAAAATAAATTTTTGTTCTACTTTTGGAGCCTGCCTGCGCCCTGGGTCTGTTCATGCTGAATCCTCACAGGCTCCTCACTTTGATAAGATAAAATCTAGTTCCCTTCTTTAACAAACCTTTTCCTTCCTAAACTCTTAAATTCTTTCCCATATCCTGTCAAAATCTTTAAGAATAAGTGCCTCAACAGTGGTTTATTTAACATCTAAAGCTAAACGTTGTTGTTCCTGATAAAGTTGATAAAATAACGAGATTTAACGTTCTCAAGTTAAWTGTTATTGATTTCAACTTTTGCAAACATCTGATCATCCCTCAATGAGTCTTGTATATAAGTAATTGTTTTTGTAAATAAATGTCATTTATTTTAGATAAAACTTTACTGACTACGTTACTCATTGATTTAATTCCTGATAATTACAGAGAAAATGTATTATCTGTATTAAAGAACTCTCAATTCCTCATAACTAAGTTATGAGAAGGATGTAAGACTAAAACTCCTACAAAAACAAAAAAAGAAGAAAACGATTAATCAATTATTAAATTATTCATAGATTATTTTAATAATCGATTAGTCATCGATTAATCAATTAATCATTGCAGCCCTAATCAGCACACCTGTCTTCTGTTTATAATTAGCACATCTGTCATCTGTTTGTAATCAGCACACCTGTCTTTTGTTTGTAATGAGCACACCTGCGTCCTGTAATCAGCACTAGGGCTGGGTAAAAAAATTGATTTAATCGATTTTGGGTTGATTTTTCTAATATTTTTATATTTCGATATTTAGAGAATTGACCATGATACCCAGCCCTAATCAGCACACCTGTCTTCTGTTGGCAATCAGCACATCTGTCCTCTTTTTGTAATCAGCACACCTGTCATCTGATGTAATCAGCACACCTGTCTTCTGTTGGTGATCACCACATTTGTCCTCTGTATGTAATCAGCACACCTGTCTTATGTTTGGAATCAGCACACTTGTCTTCTGTTTGAAATGTGCACAACTGTCTACTGTTCATAAACAGCACATCTGTCTTCTGGTGGTATCAGCACACCTTTTGTCTGTTTGTAATCAGCACACATGTCCACTGTTCGTTATCAGCGCATCTATCCTCTGTTTGTAATCAGCACCCCTGTCATCTGATGTAATCAGCACAACTGTCTTCTGTTTATAATCAGCACACCTGTCTTCTGTTGCTGATCAGCACATTTGTCCTCTGTATGTAATCAGCACAACTGTCTACTGTTCATAATCAGCACACCTGTCTTCTGATGTAATCAGCACACCTGTCTTTTGTTTGAAATGAGCACACCTGTCTTCTGTAATCAAAACACCTGTCTTCTGTTGGTAATCAGCACATCTGTTCTCTGTATGTAATCAGCACACCTGTTATCTGATGTAAYCAGAACACCTGTYTTCTGTTTATAATCAGCTCACCTGTCCTGTTTATAATCAATACATCTGTTGTATGTTTGTAATTTTCACACCTGTCTTCTGTTTGTAACAGCACACATATTTTCTGTTTGTAATCAGCACACATGTCAGTACACCTGTCATCTGGTGTAATCTGCACATCTGTCATCTGTTTATAATCAGCACATCTGTCATCTATTTGTAATCAGCACACCTGTCATCTGTTTGCAATTAGCACACTTGTCCTGTGTTTCTAATCAGCACATTTGTCCTGTTTGTTATCAACACACTTGTCCTCTATTACTAATCAGCACACCTGTCCTCTGTAATCAGTACACCTGTCTTCTGTTGGTAATCAGCACTTCTGTCTTCTGTGTTTAATCAGCAAACCTGTCCTCTGTAATCAGAACACCTGTCTTCTGTTGGTGATCAGCACATATGTCCTCTGTATGTAATCAGCACACCTGTCTACTGTTTGCAATCAGCACAACTGTCTTCTATTTGAAATGAGCACACCTGTTATCTGTTTAAATCAGCACACCTGTCTACTATTCATAATCATCACACCTGTCTTCTGTTTGAAATTAGCACAGCTGTCTTCTGTTTGTAATCAGCACACCTGTCTTCTGGTGTAATCAGCACACGTGTCTACTGTTCGTTATCAGCGCATCTGCCCTCTGTAAGCAGACTTCATGGCTGTTCCCAAAGATGCAACTCTAGTGGGTCAGTTTGTTCTGGGCAGCTCATCTGGACTGGGAAAGGGTCTCCTGGTCAACTCTTTGGCAGGAGATATGCCCAACAAATCAGGTGTGAGAGAATTTCATGTTTATACACTATGTTCAATCATTAACTTATTTTTATGAACACTTCTTGTTCCTTCTGTCCATTCAGGACAGTATGTGTCCTCAGTCACTGAGTTTGGCTGTGTTCCCATCACCTCTGTCTCCCACACCGAGGAGTATGAATGGGTGGTGACCAGTTAGGTTTCATGGAGCCCACAAACAAGTCTAAAACATGTTTGCACACCTGTGTTTTTTTAACGTTACTGTTTTTCTGTTTATTAGTTTCCTTGACAACATCAAGGGGATTCCAGACCGCAGTAAACTCAACCCACTACACTTCTGCCCTGATGCAGACATGAAGGACAGTGAGGAGGACCTGACACATTTTCTCAGTCTGTTTCTTAGCTAGAAATAGATTATTTTTATTTCTTGGGATCTGCTTGACAAATCATCAATAAAGACATTTTTTTCAGTTCCATATAATTTGGTATTCATGGAATTTACCTGAGTTTTAATGCATACTTGGAATCAGAGGATGGATTCTAAACAGCTTGTCATGGCCTTGTGTCCCTTTTTATCATTTTCAATGTCCAGCTCAGGATCACTCAGGTGGATGTTCCAAAAGATTGATCGAATCTGTCACGTGTCATTGGTAGGCACAGACAAAACATGGTTCTGTTTCCAGTAATCTTGGATATTTGGGAGAGACACCAATGACATGTAAATTAGAAGGCCAAAAAAATTATACAAATCTTCAGTTTCTATGTCAGTCCATTTATATTTTTTTCCAGATCTCTTATTTTTTGCTGCATTTTTATTTGTGTTATTGCAGATGGTTCTCACAGTGTCAGTGGCAAAAAAAAAAAAAAAACAATAAAAAAAGCTCTTTAGGAGTTTGAGTAGAAAGAGTGTCTAAAGGGACTCCTGGTGTTCTTCRTGGCACAAATCTGCTTACCTCTGGGGCAGCATCTACATCCCCCTCTGYCTTCCAGGGCTCAGAGCTGATGCCTGGCTCTGTTGATCCAGCTTGTGGGGATCTTGAYCTGGTTTGTGCATCATCAGAGTCACCTGAATCAGACTCTGACTCTGAGCTTCTCTCCTCCAACTCTGCCTCCTCTGTTTCCTCCTCCATCTCAAACAGAAGCCACAGTGTCTGATCAACATTCATTAATTGCCTAATCTTCTCCAATCTAGCACACAAATGCTGACTAAACTAAACAAAAACTCAGTACACTGGTCCAAACACTCAAAATCTCTAAAATATCAGTAATCGCTTTTTTGCTGTTGTTCCTACCACCAAAACTTCCTACAATTTTTACAAGTTGTTCTTCTATTTATAGATTTTTAAAACTTGGCGCCTTTATCAAAAAAATGGTGTGGCGTGTTTATTTGTTTTGTGGGGGCAAGGGGGAGCAGGAAGCTATCGAAGCCCATTTGCGCCATGAAAGAAAAAATAAAAGCCCAACAGGAAGTCACAATTTTGACTTTTAAAGTTGTAATTACAGAATAAAAGACATAATTTCGACTTTTAAAGTCATAATTATGAGAATAAAAGTGGTAATTTTGAGTTATTAGCCTACGAGTTTCTTCCATTCATTTGGCCATTGGTTCTACTGTGCAGTCTGCAAAAAATGGCCTCTGATTTAGTAGAGAAGTACTTTAGAGATGGCTTCACAACAAACAAAATACTTGATTTGCTTGCAAATTCACATGGATTTAAAGTAAGTACACCATTGAACGAGCTCTATGCAAAAAGCGTCTCTGGTTTCGTAAAAACAAGACAAATGTGGTGGAAGTGGTAGCATTTATTGATCAACAACTGGAGATGTCTGGTCAGTGCCATGGTTACAGATGGATGCATCAAAAATGCTGGGGAAATGGTAAAGTGACAGACAGAGAGACTGTTCGAATATTGCTCCGATTACTGGACGGTGAAGGTGTTGATCTAAGGTCAAGGAACATCTACGGCAGCTAGTATACTGTATTATAGTCGTGGACAGGGTTGAACTGGGACCAAAAAAACAGCCCAGACATTTTTTGGTCATGGTGGCCCACCGTCATTATTTGTATAAAATATGAATAGACACGACATACCAGAGGATGTGTTTGTATGTTGTGTTTCACAAGTTAAAGTGCAGCAGCCTACAAGGAAGAGAGTAATCATGTTAAATAAACTGATGAGCTCTTCTTCCACTCAGAGACTTTAATGTTAATGTTCATGAGGTTCTGATGCTCAGTCAGTGGATCACCAGAGAGACTACTGTGGAGAACAGATCAGACAACTGCTAAACCTGAAGTTTTCAGGGTCACAAAGAAGGATTTCTTTAGGCCTGGTTAGGTCACCATGGTAAAAGAGACTGAGTCTGAACCTAGTGAGATCACCATGGTAACAGAGACTGAGTCTGAACCTAGTGAGATCACCATGGTAACAGAGACTGAGTCTGAACCTAGTGAGATCACCATGGTAACAGAGACTGAGCTCAGTTACTGTCAGTAAGAAGCTCTTTCGTTACCTGGTGAGACTGAAAATATTACAATGTGACTGAAACAGTATTTATGTATCATCATAGTTCTACCTGCTGCTGTAAGATTTTAAACTAACAGATCATCAAATGAAACAAAACTAAAACGTCCACCTTCCTAAAAGTCAAATGTAGATTCACATCTAAAGGTTTCATTTTTAAATTTAATATACTACAGTGTTTATTTAGGGATGTATAGCCTATTTTATTTAACATTAAGTATAATGAACAAAACCCATGGATTCTAATTTCAGGTCAAATTATTTCATTTGACCCAAACCTATTTATTTA
>NW_013952658.1:104330-106993 GCF_001266775.1 Austrofundulus limnaeus
TGCATATTATTGGTCAAACAACAGTGGTCAAACTGCACAATGTTGCCCTGGGGCAACAAATGAAAAAGTACCATTCCTGTGTATAAATAAAAGTAAAACGTATATTTCATTCAATCAAATACATTTCTGCAAATCACAGTATTTTTGTACAAAATTATTTAAATGTAAACATGCTAAAAAGTTACATTTGTATCACCTTCCGATTGCAATGTGTCCAAGAGAGCTACTGTATATATATATATATAATATGAACCTATATATATAAGTTCATGACAGACCTAGCCGGCCCATAAATGAGCGTTGGCCCACCTGGCATTGCCCGGTATGCCAGATGGCCAGTCCAGCCCTGGTCGTGGACCAAACTATGTCTGGCATGTAGACGGCTATGTCAAAATGAAGCCGTTTGGAATTGCAATCAGTGGATGCATTGATGGTTTCTCCCATAAGATGCTATGGCTAGAAGCTCATAAAACAAACAATGACCYAAAGATCATCACTGGTTATTTTATGGATGCTGTAGTTGCTACTGGGCGTTGCCCTGTCCGAGTCACACTTGACCTCAGAACATAAAATGGCCATGTTGCAGAATTTCAGCAATTTTTGCATTTATCTGAGGACCAAGCTCAGAGAGACTCTGTGTCATTTGGTCCAAGTATGGGAAACCAGCGCATTGAACGATGGTGGCTGACTCAAGTGAATGCATTCAGTTTTGGTTGAATTTATTTGACCAATTAAGAGAATATGGACATTTTTTAGACAACGTTTTGGATAAGTGCAAGGTTTCAGGCAGGAAAAGACCCAAGGTGCAGGCAGGCTCAAAAGGGTAACAAAAAGTTTTAATAAAGAACTCAAAATGCTGGCAAGGCAGCTCAAAACTTACAAAAATCTCAAGGAGAACACAAAGAAAACCACACAGGCTGAGGGAAAACAGCACAATGAATGGACAAAGACAAGATCACAAGACACTGAATTCAAAGGGAAACTAATTAGGGAACACAAGAAACACCTGGAGGAGACACAAGAGGAAACAGGTGAGCGTGGGTGGGGCTGCAGGGCAGAGAAACACTAGAGAAAAACACAGACTGTGACAATAAGTCTCTGATCCAGCTCTGCTTTATGAAAACCATTCAGGTTCGTCTTCAATATAGTACCAGTAAATTCTGTTTGGTTTAACAATATTTACTATGCAAGGCTGCCATCTACTGGTTGCATCATAATGTGCACAATTATATTATCTGTAATTTGTGTTTGTATCCTAGGAGGAACTTGTTTTACTAACTTGGAACAACCACCGAGTTTGTCAAGTCCACAATTCAAGATCACCTCATGGACACCCTTCCATTACGTATGCAGTTCCACACCTGTATGGAGGCAGAGATTATTTGAACACTGTACCTGCAGACAAAGTCTCCCTCTGTCTTGAAGAGTGTGCATTCAAACACTTCCCATGTGATGAAGACATGTTCAGTATCTGTGTGGACCTAATGTCTGAGTATAATTTATCTTTATCAAATGATGTGTACAAAACAGTTGAGATGTAATTTCATTTGAGAGCTGATCAATAATGAACTACAGTAGTGACAGTATTTTGTGAGTTCACTGACAGTGGGGCCATTCACTAAAACTGTCTATTTCATGTCACATACTGTATACATAGTGTATCATGTATTTCTAAATCTATCTTTCATATTTTGTTAAATTTGTCCAATTTGAGATGGGTTGGAAATCTACAGGGATCAAAGAGTAAAGAAAAGGAGGACATGAAGTTAAATAAGGGGACACAGAATTAAGAATGTAGATTGATTAAATGCATTTGTATGTATTTTTATGAAACTGACTGCTTTAATACCTGCTAATTGATTTAAACATTGAAATTAAAGAATATTTACAATTTTTCATTTTCAGACATTTCATTTTAATCACAACTTGAAACTGACATGTATTTATCATTTTCTGTTTAACTCACAAACATTGCAAATAAGACCAAAATGAAGATCAAAACATACTTACTGTTTATTAAAACGTGTCAGCACATTTTATTCTAACCTATAACAATGAACAGCATTTCACAAGAAAGTATTTTGTGCCTCAACAGTATTTGAGCAACTTGAATAAAACTGTGGACAAAGTACTTGTAAATCCATGTGCTTGCCTTTACTTAGGTAAAACAAAAAAAAATACTGTACATACTATTGCATATTTAGAACAATGTCTAGATTAGAAGAAAAGTACTTCGCTTATTTTTAAACAAAGTGCAGTATATAAAAAAGCAACATCAGCAATTTTGAACAATACTGTTTGTGTGAATTACCATAGGTATATATTGTGTTACATCAACAGCTTACATCAAACTTGTGCAAATGTAGGTAAACTGGTTACAGTCACAATATCATAAAACATACGCTATGCACATATACAATTCTTTATAAAATGCTATTAATATTAACCAGGATACAAATCTCTTATCACATTAATATTGAGACAGCCTCTGCCGCACCATCAGATCAACATCCCTGGGCTCCTTTGATCGGCTTAATCACATAGTGGGGGTGTGGGGTCCTTGGACCAGGTCTTGTGGGGCAGTGGAGCTAATGTGTGGGGGTATCGGGGTTTGAGACGTCTGGAGGGTTTCTCGAGGGCTAGGCCACTGGGGGGTCTTGGGC
>NW_013952658.1:113883-115224 GCF_001266775.1 Austrofundulus limnaeus
AATGTGGGTTTACACACCAGAACCAAACATTTTGACTTCTGAACTTGCATATTCGGCATGACGCCATGAACTACAAAATCACACAGCAAGGGAAAAAATGGTGGACTATGAAATCCAGTTGGCCGGAAATACATTACCATAAATGGTAGTTCCGAAAAAAAAAAAGTGTGGCGAAATAAACWATGAAARYAAAMAAGCAACAGCAGATTTTGAACAAACTGAAAAATTTGACCCGTAAAAAATATAAAAATACCTTTGCAGTAACTGGACAGAATAAATTAAAGTTTTCTATACTCCTAGACACTATAATTGCACAAAAAATAGTTTATGAATGCAAAAAAAGTGCATTTAGCATGATATGTCTCCTTATTGTGTTCTCTCTATACCAGCTCCTGTAGGGTCAAAGCTCAGCCACGGGTCAGTCTCTGTCTGCATGGTTCTGCTGGGTTTCACACCAGCTCAACTAAGGGACAAGGACAGGTTCGGATGCAGGACTTGGCGGGGTCTATCTACAACCCCTGGCAAAAAGTATGGAATCACCAGTCTTGGATGAGCACTCATTCAGACCTTTCATTCTGTAAAACAAACTCAGTGTTATAGTTTTAGGTCAAGTTTTATTTTTGTTTTCATCTCATGTCGTGTTTTTAGCAGTTCTTGTCCTCAGCCTTGTCACAGCCCTGCTTCCCCTCCCTTCACAGATCCTCAGTTAATCAGCTCATGCAACTCACCTGTGTCCCTCTGTATTTGAGCCAGCCGTTTCCCTCAGCACTCTGCCTGTTTATCATCAGCCAGTCTATGATTCACAAGCACTCTTGTCCCATGTCCCATTCTGGTCTCGGCTCCTCGACCCCCTTCTCGTCCCTTGGATTACTGCCTCTTGCCTCAGCCCATGTCTGATACCTTCTGCCATCTGCTCCTCTGGTAATGACCCTGGTTCTGTTTCTCGGACTCCTGCCCCTCGTCTCTCCCTTGCTCGGCACCAAGACACCTCAGACCTCCTGGTTCTCGACCCCTGCCTGCCTCCCGGATTCAAGAGTTAAGTTTGCTCCTCTTAACTTGTCTTATTCTCTGAACCCTCTGTGTATGAACCTCGCCTGTCCCGGGACCCCGAACCTGTTTCTCGGACCCGCAATGCTCCCAAGGATTGTCGGTGACGTCATTGTGTTGCTCCGGAACCAAACAGACACAGTCGATGTTTCCACACGGAGGCTTCCAGTTGACACCAGGTTAGTGGCTAAAAATACTAGTAGTATTTTGTCCCAGAATCTTACAGCCACTAACCTGTTTTTTCTGTGTCCAGAAAACCGGACCCGCGCACCTGGGTTGTTCCAGCTCCACACC
>NW_013952658.1:122714-125357 GCF_001266775.1 Austrofundulus limnaeus
TGTGTGTGTGTGTGTGTGTGTGTGTGTGTGTGTGTGTGTGTGTGCATACTGTATATACACTGTTCTTCTGTGAACTTTTTGTTTATTTCTGATTCCCAAACCATTTTGAGTCCTTTGTTGATGCTGCAAGTGTTCTCAATCAGCTAGTTATAAATACAACTTACTGGTATTGGGGAGTCTTTCAATTTATTAAACATAGTGTATACTGGTGATTCTGTAGGTATACTTACCTCAGGTTTCTTTAATTTTGTGAGGCAGTCTCTCATTTATAGGAACTTCCAAAATCTTTGTGGTTTAGATTGTATAATTCTTGAAATTGTTGAAATGAAAGTAAGATACCATTTTGGAAGAAGCAGTTTGTGCTGTCAATCCCTTTTATGTGCCAGCTCCTCCAAAAAATCATTTTCCCCTCTAATTTTATTTTTGGGTTATACRACACTGAGGCTGTTCCTTGAGTAAATGGACAGGTATTTGCTTTTTTTATGTAAATTTTGCCAAACGTTCCTAGTGTGAATCATAATTGGATTGGATTTAACTCCATCATTTGAGTGTTGAGATAGGTAATCAAAAGGTTTAAATGGAACATTTACTTCACTTTCCAAGTTCACCCATATCGGACTATTATAGTTATTTAACATAAGTGATGTTATTTGTGCGCTTGTAAAAGCTTCCTGATTGAGTGGCATATTGGGCAGTCGTAATCCTCCATGTTCTATTTTAGTTTGGAGTTTTAGGGCAGACGTTTTAGGCTTTTTTCCTTCCCAAATAAAGTTGTTTATCATTTTGTCTAGGGTCATAAATATAAAGTGTGGGATTTTAAGAGGTAATAGATTGAATAGGTAATTTAATTTTGGTGTAATAATCATTTTAATGGCCTGGATTCTACCCCACAGCGATATTTGTAGCTTGTCCCACCCCTTTAAGAGCAAGCTTATCTTGTTAATCACAGGTTCGAAATTGTCCAGAATAATATCTTCCAGGCCCGGGTTCAGTAGTATGCCTAAGTATTTAAGGTTTTTGGGTACCCATTGAAATTTCCATTTTTATATATGGCTTTTGTAACAAAATTTTGTCAGGGGCATTACTTCACATTTAGACCAGTTAATCTTGTATCCAGATAGTTCAGAAAAATTGTTGATCGGATCGAGTAGAGGGGGTAATGATTCCTCAGGATTTGACAGTAGAAGCAGTACATCATCTGCAAAAATCAACAATTTGTTGTCTAGACCACCCATTGTTATGCCTTTTATTAATTAGTTTTTTCTGATAGCTTGGGCCAAGGGTTCGAGTGCAATAATAAAGAGCAGGGGTGACAATGGGTCTCCCTGTTTAGTCCCGCGTTCGATTAAAAATTGAGTTGATCTTGTTCCATTAGTTGTTACAGTCGCTTTTGAGTCTGTGTAGATCATTTTGATTATTTCTAAAAAGGAGTGTTGAAACCCAAATTTTTCAAGTGTATAATATAGATAACTCCAGCTGACCCTGTCAAACGCTTTTTCTGCATCGAGTGACAGGGCCACTACAGGAAAATTTAAATGTTGAGCCTTCCAAATCAGGTGTAGTAATCGCCTTAGACTATCAGAGGAGGTTCTACCCTTGAAAAAGCCTGTTTGGTCCAGGTCTGTAGCTTGAACATTCCAATGGGTCTTTCCCTTTTTTCGGAATGACCGTAATTAACGATTCCTTCATTGATGTGGGAAATCGATGTGATTTGATAGCTGAATTAAAGGTTTTTAATATTTCTGTGCCCAATTCAGATGTAATTTTTTTGTAAAACTCGTTGGAGATACCATCTAGGCCCGGGGTTTTTCCATTGGATGAGACTTTAATGGATTTAATAAGCTCTTCCATAGTTATAGGTCTCTCTAGTTGTGTGGCATTCTCTTTGGACAATTTCTGAAGATTTAACCTTCCAAAGAACTCTTCTGCTGCATTTAGATCAAACCGTCCTTCTTGAGAATACAGATGTTAATAGAAATCTTTGAATACTTTATTAATTAATGTCTTTCTGACTAATAACTACACCCCGAGTCCCGTTCCTCATCACACTAATTTGATGTCTTGCCTTCTTGGCCTTTAATTGACTGGCTAGTAATTTATCAGCTTTATCACCTGATTCATACCATCTCTGTTTGATCCTGAAGAGAGAGTACTCTATTTTTTGAAAATATTGTATTTAATTCATATTTAGCTCTGACTAATTTATCAAAGATTGACGGGTTAAGATTTTCCGAGTATTCCCTCTCCAGTTTCATCTCATTTTCATATAAGTTCAGGGTTTCCCCTTGGATTTTTTTTTATTTTATCCGTGGTGGTGTGGTGACCGCTCATGGGGTGGGGGTTGAATGGGAATTAAAATTTAATTTAATAAGTATATTGTTATGTATATAAAGTTTACTATATACAAATGTTCTCAGTCAGCAGGTTGACAGTTTTAGGAGCTGCTTGAGAAGAACTTCCTCGTTCTCCTCCTCATCCTCTTTGAAATAGAGGCCAAAAATCAACATCCATAAGCTTTCTGCTTACAGGTCAAACATTTTCTTTTAAACAGAAATATACACTCACCGGCCACTTTATTAGGTACACCTGTCCAACTGCTCGTTAACACTTAATTTCTAATCAGCCAATCACATGGCGGCAACT
>NW_013952658.1:125890-131673 GCF_001266775.1 Austrofundulus limnaeus
ATCATGATTTTATCATTTTTCTTAGTTGGTTTAAAGATTAATAATTGTGTACTATTAATTTCACTATTAATCCATTTGTGCAAAGTTGTGGATGTGATGTATAACCTCAGTGAAGTGAACTTTAAGTCGACAGTTTAGTCTGTCTTTGCAGGCTGCCAAGGTCTTTTTTGCTGATAACAACACCAGCTGGCCGCGCCAGTGTGAGAAAAACAGATTGTTTTCTTTCTCATTTTTTTCCTCTCAGAGAACTAATTTTCTGTTCACACAGTTAACAGTTGTTCTTGTCTGTTCGTCGGAGAAAATGGTTCTGACTGGTTCTCTCTGAGGGTGCGTGTCCAAGTGGCACCTGTCTGGATGAGGTGAATGTTACTAACCTAATCTTACTGCCGAGAACTGGACTGAGACCCAGCGRRGGGAGCCACTGGGCTCGTTGGGGTGAGCAAGGAGACTCAACCCCCTGCTGTCATGGGGACATTATCCATGCGGACTTCGGATGCCGACACTCTCAAAACCTTCTACCTGCCTGTTCGGTTCTATCTGAAGACATCTAAAGGTAGAAAAAGCTGAGAAAAACGTCGAAGGAAGTCTAGCTTCGGAAGTGTCTGGTCTTGACATAATGTTGGTGCTGGTCTGGTCTTGACTTGGAGAACAAGTGCTAAATTCACTAATTTCTTTTCCTCCTATCCTTAAAGCTATAAATCTTTATTATCTATTCTCTTTTTACTTAAAACTTAGTTAAGCAGCGTGCCAGTAAAGTTACAACACCTGGAACTTACTGTTTATGAGAACTCTGAGGTGTAATTCATATGTCGAAAATATAACTTGTGTTCATTTATTCATATAATATTTTTAAAAAATGTTTGTATGTTTAATCCTGTTCATATATCTAAAAATAAACTACTTTATTTTGGAAATACGTTCAGGTCACAAGTTTTCATTTCTCATTCATGATCAGAATGGGTCTTGTCAGTGTCTGAGATTTCATTATGCAAAGATCTTGAGTGAGGAATTATTTTGTGAGGTTGGGCTGGTCCTAATTTCATAGAGTGGTTCTTACACAGTATATTGGCTATAATAATGTTTTGTCCTGAGATATTGGCTAGTAGAACAGTTACTCGACCCTCTTTGTCTTTATTTTCTTTCCCCACTTGGATTGAGATATGTTTAGAAAATAGAATGGACACACCCCGTTTTGCTGTTAGTATTATGGTAGACTTGTCCCACCCACCTATCTTTAATTCTATTAATATCTTTCTCTAGCCAGTGTGTTTCCTATAGCATCATCACATATATTTTTTTCTGTTTTAGATATTTGAATACTTTATGTTATTTAGTGTAAGAGCCCAGACCATTAGCGTTCCAGGAGGATACATTAACTATGGTCCCCATATTTTATTTCCGTTTATCAATAATAGTAACGCGGTCATCATTATATCTTGTGATGTAGCAGTTGTGTTTAGYGATATAACAAAAGAGATAACAAAAAGAGACTGGCTGAAATGGAGGGCCCCAAAAACAAAAAACAAAGAACTAAATTAAAATTAGACACGAACAAAAGTGTCTTTTGTAAAATAACCTCGCCTTATTCCTTATGATGAGCATGGAGGTCTTCAGAGTGAGCCGCCTCGACCAGTAATATATGATAACAATACACATCAAGATTTTCCGCCAGAACATTGGTTAGTTCAAATGATTTAAGTAAGAAAAGAAAAAAGAGAAAAGGAAAAAAWATATATGTGCATAGGAGTTGTACTCTTTGAGCTGTACATCTTAAGAGAATATATGTGGCATAAACATATAGTAATTCAAATTTTAGTCTGTCCGTAAATCGAAGAAGTCTCACCAAGATAACATAATTCTGTTCGGTTTAACGGAGTCCAGTTTCAGTGCATATAATATGATAAATATTTCAGTCTTAATAGATTGGAGGTTATGATTTGTGTACTCAAAGAGAGGGTATTACCACTTATCACCGCAGCCTGTTCGTTCATTCACCTTCCTCCGGTGGGRTTGGTATGTGTCTATCATCTTCTTTGCAGCAGCGGCGTCTTCAAAACGGAGTCGTTCCTTACCAAGGGAGATCCAAAAAACTGCAGGATACTGCGCGTTGTATTTCAGTCCCTTGGCTCTGCACATACGTCGTTTTCTTGTACTTCCCTCGTGACGTCCGGAAAGAATTCTATCTTATTTCTCCTCCAGTGAAAGGTTCCAAGCTCTCTAGCTCTGAGTCGTATTTTCTGTCTGTCAGCGAAACGAAGAAATCTCACCAGGATGTGGCGGGGCCCGGCTGGCGTGTTTCGTCCATCTTCTTTTAGTGTAGCAGGTAGTCTGTGAGCCCCATCAATGATGATTTGATGTGTCTTGATCTTGTGGGAGTAGTGATCGTAGTACATCCATGACACACTCCAGTACGTTATTCCCCTTCTCCGAGAGCTCCGGGATACACTTAATCCTCAGGTTGTTTCTTCTACTGTAGTTTTCTTGGTATTGAATACCATCTTCCAACTGTGCAACTTTAGACTTCAGCTCAGTTGTGCTCGCAGTGAGCACCGTGTTCTCATCTTCAAGTTGCGACACTCTGTTTTCGGCTTCCCCAATCCTGTTGCTGAGGCCAGACACATCAGATTTCAGAGTCCAGACTGTCTTTAATTGTACTCACGTCTGCCCCGACCTGCTGTATTTTGTCTTGAAGATCCCGGTTCATGACGCGAATCTCGTTTATAATCGATGAGTCTGTCCCTGCATCAGTGAGCGTCTCCATGCTAATGTTAGCATTGGCCTCGTTAGCTTGTGACTGCGACAGCATCATTTGGTCAATTTTAGGGCCCGGTGTGCTCTTTAGTCTTGAATTTTTCCCTTTATTCATCTGTGCTGCTTAATTTATGCCGTTATTGCACAGGTTGAGCTTTCTGACGGAAAACAGAAACGTAAAACTGGCCGATAGCAGCTCTAGCTCTTCAGGATGCGTCCTCTCCTCGCCGCATCGTCACCGGAAGTCACCTAATAAAACTATCTTAATTGCAGCTGTCCTGCTTTCTTTGGTCCAAAACTGGAGCTAGCACAATATTTACTGCTAGTGAATTGTACATGCAACAGTCTGCAAACAGTACGAACAAGGGCATAACCATCATCACAGAAGTGAGGGGGATACATTTTTCAGAGGTCTTTTGAGTGATTTATCATCCTCTCTCATTAAATCACATCTCTCCTTTGTTGTTAAAAACACACATAACCACCAACAGCCACATTACACATCCAGGTGATTTACTTTTAATTCTTTAAAGTACTAACAAAATCTAAACTTTAAGCTGCCAAAAAGTAACCAGTGCTAAATGGCAAACACCATTCCTGTAAAAAAAAAAGATTACTTAGCTCACAAAATGGAGCAAAATTAAGAATGTAATAGGGTAAAAGGCCATATAATTTTTTGAATAGCATAAACACTTAAAGTGACACAGCACTAAACACATTTTAGTAAAATGTGTCTGCACAGATGAGCAAAATTAATCAAAATAAATAAAATAGCATGARCRGTACCTGCTGCCTTTGATAACACAAATAATGCAGTAGTTAGGTAATATATGAAAATAATAAATAGTAAACAAAACCTTTTCTTCAAATCTTTCATGTTGCGTTTTTGCTTTTGAACTCAGGTAATCAATCATTTCTTTGTAAACTAAATAGCAAAATTATTTTATTCTAAATTTATTTAGGACCAAAGTAGAAACAGTAAATAAAAATATACATCTTGGAGTGTGAATAAGAGTAATTCTGAAATATCTGTTAAACTCTGTCCTGATACCTGCCTGGTTTCTCCCTGCAACAAGTTACAATCTGTCCTTACCTGAGAAAAACCTGCATCATGTGGTCCCTGCTGCTGGATCTGATGTCTCCTCCCTGACTTTGCTCTTTCTATGGTGGCAAAGATTTATTTTAAATATGTGGAAAGCAAGCCAGCACAACTTCTGCATAGGAATAATAAAGGATTGGGTTGTTATGGCAATATTTATTTAACAAAGACAGGATGTGGTCCAAGAATGAAGGTACTCCGTGAGATGATCAGCTGAGTTTTATTGCAACAGCAGGAAACACAGAGAACAACCTGCCCTGTCTCTGTGTTTCTGCTTCTCTCTGTCACTGTCTCTCCACACTACTGTTGAACTGTTGAACTGTTGAACTGTTGAACTCTGTGTCTCGAGAGGCCTCATATATATGTTAACAAACACCATTCTGTCATCTTAGCAAGATTTGATACAAGGTCAATGGAAAACACAAAGATAAACACAAGTGATATCAAAGAATGATTATTGTTGTTAGCAGACRTTGTTCTGACTTTAATCATTCTGTCTGCAGATGAACAGCATGTCATGAAAACTTAGGTCATCAAAGGATGTCATGAATAACTACCATAAACATAAAAGTATTAGTTCCATTACAGGGTTTATTTATCCATAACATTAACTAACTGGCATGGGTGTAAAAAGGTAATAACTGTCTAATCTTGTTAATTAGCTAAACATGATATATTTGGATCATTTAGCTAACATTATCTGCCTCCAACAGAATTAGTCAACATTCAAGGTTTGTTTGGAAAAAAATTACAGTTTTTTTTTTCTTTTGTTTCGCTGGTTTCTGACACACTCCTGCTCTACTCAGCAAGTCTCCTCTCATTGATTTACAGATGTAGTGTCAGCATGTACATGCTTATGGTGCGTTTAAAGGCGGCTCGGAAAAAATACGTTAGTTCTCAAATAATGATGGGAATAATAAAATCTGTAATGATAGATGCCATTTAACGGCCATGATCCTATCTAAACAACAGCACCAAACTGGAATCTTTTAATGTCCTCTTTTATGGTCCTTTTGTTATTGTTCTAGACAGCATGGTTATACAGGCTCTGTTATTCCCTGATTTTACTGAATGCTGTTAAACGCCTTCTGCAGGGATAAACCATTTTATGCAGATACAGAGGGGGTGTTCAGAGTAAAAATTGTTTTCCTTTTGGTCTGGGAGTGGTAACATTTAACTTTTACTACCAAAAACAAGAATAAAAAAAGATTCCATTAATGTTGTCATAGACAGGGGCCCCAACAATTTTGTCTTTTATTTATTTATTTTTTTGTGAGGGCCCCTCCCAACTTTTCCCCCTATACGGCGCCCCTGCAGCTGGATATAAACCTGAGATCAAGATATTTAAAATGAATGAATAAAATTGATCTTTCATTTAAATTGAGCTTGTATGGGAAAAAAATTAGATTTATAATAATAAAATTGCAAAACTATACAAAACAATAGAAAATATGTTTATGAAGCTTGATGGTTTTAATGTTAATAGTTTTAACGGAGTCCTGAGTGAAATTGTACGTTTTTAAGAGTATTTTTGCTTTTACCTTAATATTTCAATTTAAAATTTGTTTATCCTGCCCTGTTGGGTGTTTTTTTTTCCAGCACAACCTCCTTTGTGTGGATGTGAAGATTTTTTTTTTAAATTGTGACCTGATTTATCAACACAGCAAACCTAAAATTATTCAATAAACACACAAAAATACAAAATCCGAGTGGAAATGTAGTTTTTTTCACTGTGAAAACCACAAACATTTAAAACAAACAGTTTTTACAACTTAGTATGCAAATAMTTCTTCCACAGTGGTTTTCTTTTTTTATTCATTTCATATAAAAAAACAAACAAAACATATTACACTCAACAAAACAATGTAAATCAAATACAATGAAAGGTGGCAGAAGAAGAAAAATAAATCTTATGATATCTTCTCCTATTTAC
>NW_013952658.1:133227-134835 GCF_001266775.1 Austrofundulus limnaeus
GTTAAAAAATAATGAAAAAAATACTTTGATAAAAAAATATTTAGTTTATTTATTTACCATTATTTTTACCAGGCAAGTCCCATTGAGATCTCAGATATCTTTTTCAAGGGAGGTCTGGGCCTGAAGGCAACCTATTCTATATGTTTTGTGGGGTGGGGGAAACTGGAGTACCAGGAGAAAACCCACACAAGCACGAGGAGAACATGCAAACTCCGTACAGAAAGACCCCAGGTCCAAACCGGGGATTGAACCCAGGACCTTCTTGCTGTGGGGTGTCGGTGCTAACCGCTGAGCCGTCGTGCTGCCGTTTATAAATGTAAGAATCATGTGGTGAAAAACTGACTTTAAAAAATAAGTCTGTTCTTTTCTTATAAAAGGCTAAATGAAACAACAATATGAGTGTTAATTTTTGACTGTGTAACTTTGCAAACAGCACCCCATACACAGCCCATGTTTGTCCTTCACCTTTCTCCTCACTGTCTCACCTGAAAAGGCAGGATGGATGGTGGAGCACACAGAAACCTCCCGTGTGTCCTTCCACTTCACAAACACAAGCGGTTCCTCCCTGAGCCATCTTACTGAACCTCTTTCACTTTTTTAGTGAAGCCATTTCTTCTCCCTCTATGGCAGCCTTTTCTGTTCTCCCTGTAGGTCCCACATGGTCCAAACGTTTTTTACCGACAGGTCCGTAAACAAATTGGGGCTGGTGTAGAAATTGTCCACGTAAATATGGTAAATATGGTATCCAGTCACAAGGCAGGCTGGCTCAAGCAGGTCCAGGACAGTTTTATGGGAGAATCCATGTTCAGACTGAGCCTAATTCTTCCCTGTGTAAATACCAAACCTGATTGTGTAGRCACTGCTGGATTCTGCCAACACAAAATTTTTTATCCCCCATTTTGTTGGCTTGTCCTTCATGTATTGTGTCATTCCTGTCTTTGCCCTGGTTGCCACCATTCGTTCTTCCACTGCCAGCTCTCTCCTTGGATGGTAAAATGCCAGGCAGGCACTGAGAATGTTATGATTCAGAGGACAGATTCTAAACAYCTTGTCATGGCCTGGTGTTCCTTTTTTTATCATTTTCAATGTCCAGCTCAGGATCACTCAGGTGGATGTTCCAAAAGATTGATTGGAATCTGTCACGTGTCATTATMTTGGTTGATGTAGGCACAGACAAAACATGGTTCTGTTTCCAGTAATCTTGGATACTTGGGTGAGACACCAATGACATGTAAATTAGAAGGCCAAAAACTTTATWCAAATCTTCAGTTTCTATGTCAGTCCATTTATATTTTTTCCAGATCTCTTATTTTTTGCTGCATTTTTATTTGTGTTATTGCAGATGGTTCTCACAGTGTCAGTGGCAAAAAAATACAATAAAAAAAGCTCTTTAGGAGTTTGAGTAGAGAGTGTCTAAACGGACTCCTGGGCCCTCATGTATAAACGGTGTGTACGCATAAAAAAGTTGTGTGCGCCAGGCTCTACGCCCACGTTATGATGTATCAAAACCAACATTGCGTGAAAGTGTGCGTATATTTACACAAACCTTTCTCCTGCCGTAAGAATGTGCGGCAGCCATGCAAAGTTTTTCAGTCGACAGTTTTAACT